>NC_142010.1:70497164-70797164 GCF_049901735.1 Notechis scutatus
CTGAGAGACAAAATCAGTCATTGTTGCAGCTTGTCCTGTAAAACAATCTGTGAATTAGGTAGAGGTGTGGCTAAAATGCTTGCAGGCCAGAAAGTTTAAAAGATGGGGCAGGAGGGGGAAATTTCCAAATATTTACTTTTAAAAGAATTATGGAATAGCAAAATGTTTCATTTCTACATTCTATTTTTCAAAATAATGAATGTAACCATGGGCAAACAATCTACCGTATTTGCCGGCGTATAAGACGACTGGGCGTATAAGACGAGCCCCAACATTTCCACTCAAAATATAGAGTTTGTTATATACTCGCCGTATAAGACGACCCCCCACTTGGAGGCATGTTTTTCAGGGCAAAAAGTCATACGCCGGCAAATACGCTAAGTTGTAACACTTGGGGTATTCTGGATATAATTCTTGATTGACACCCCCGCCCCTTTCCCCCAAACTTACAAAGCCTTACAAATGCTTTAGAGAGGCAGCTTCGCCTTTCTCAGGCTGGCACTCAATTCCTCTCCCTTTCTTTGTGACACCATTGAGCGATCTGCTTTTTCAGGGGAAAATAAATAAATAAAAATAAAACTGGACGAAAAACAGTCGAGTTGTTTCTTAATATCTTTCCACCTCCCCAACCAATTTGTCTCCAAGGGTGCACCACACTGATTGCGACATTAATTATTTCAGAGAGAGGGGGAGAAATCTTTGCTTCCTACTGTGGCTTTTTCCTGCGCATCGCTTTTTCCCTTGGCTTTGTGGTTGTTACTTCTTACAGGGAGGGATAATGAAATACCCACGCTGGGAGAAAGCGGAAAGGATGTCTATTTTCCTGCTCACTAACTTTCCAGAAAGCGTCGAGTTCCTACCCGAGACTTGCCAAAAGTCCAGTTCATTCATTTGCTACCTTTCTCCAATGAGATCCAGATCTGTTTCCACAACGCGCTTAGGATCTTATCTTATTATCTTATTATTATCTTATTAGCCTTGCTCGGTCCGTCCAAGAGAGAAGAAGGCAGACGGTTTTGCGCTCAGGGAGAAAGGGAAAGAGCCTCTCGCTCACGCTGCACACTGCCCCCTCCACCCCAGCAACGCTTAGGAAAAGAGTTACACAAGCATCCTTTCCAGAAGTGAATCGGGGGAGGATTCGAGCAAAGGCTGAAACCGGGAAGAGAAAAATTCCCAAAGAAAATCGCACGAGCAGCATCCCATTCCTGGGAGAAAAACAAAAAAACAAAAAACACGAACTCTTCCCGAAGCACAAAAGCAAGGATGGCGCTTTCTCAGCTTTGAGCTGCGTAAGCTGCTCTCCCACCCCTCCACTCGTCCCCACGTGCGCGAAGTTTCTGCCACTGGGGGGTGGAGGGGATGGAAGGAGGTGAGGGATGGGGAAAAGCCTGGAGCCTGCCTGTCCGCTCGCACGAGCGGAGTGGGTGGGTGGGTGGGTGGGGAGGAGGAGGAAGAGAGACTCCGGCTGGGCTTGAAGGGGCTTCGCAAGTTGCGGAGCTCCGCCCCGTCGCTCTTGCACCGAGTGACAACAACGTATTTGCCGGCGTATAAGACGACCTTTGTTATATACTCGCCGTATAAGACGACCCCCCACTTGGAGGCATGTTTTCAGGGCAAAAAGTCGTCTTATACGCCGGCAAATACGGTATGTAACCTTAGTCCCTTCTTTCTGAAGCTCCCAGAGACCTTGCAGCATCCACAAGAGGGTGGTGAGAGAGAAAGATAAAACAATAGAAGTTGTATTGTGATACAAGCCCGATCCTTTTTGCATGTGTCCTTGACAAAAGGGCTGGAATTTGCCTCACAAGGCCAGTTCTGCTGTGTTGATTTTTTTATTTACACACATATCCCCGTTCTGAACATTATATTAAAGAAATTCAGTAGCAGATTGCTTACTTGTTTATTATTTTTAATAGACAGTACAATAATCATATTAAGCTTCTAATAAGCATATCTTTATTAAACATCTAATAAACTTGGATTATTGTACTCTCTATTCTCAAAACAAGCAAAAAAAAAAAAAGACTGAAGATTCCATCTCACTTCTTCTAATGGCCATCTATCTGCTATTCTAGGTGGTTAAAAAATGTAGCTTAAAATGTACTTTTGGACCACAAACGGTTCTTTGGGTATGGTTTAATCCAGTCCCATGTAACATTGGCAAATAAATGCTTGAAACAGATCTCACGTGTACAGCTCCAGCATAAAATTTAGTGTTTGCTAATATTATTTGATGACAGGTACATTAATTAATGTAAACATTTAGGAACAAATGTTTTATGTTCTTCAGAATTAGAAAAACGTTGGGGAGGATGCCCACCTTTTTCCCAATGGATTTCCATCTAGGGAATCCATAGAATGACAAGAATCAAGTTTGGTGGTATCATCAGGATGTACACATTCCCCTCTCGGTGTGAGCACAAAGTTCATCTGATAACGGAGTTACTGAATCCTGTTGCTTAGAAGTTGAATAAATTGAGGCAAAAGTGATTCATGGTTCTTCAATAAACAAAACGTTGTCAGATAAAGTAATCTATCTCCCATGATTTTGAGCAAGGGTATAAAGTTTCTTCAGGGGATCTTCTTGTATTGGCTCTCTATTCTTATCTCATTGTCATCTTGACATTAGTGCCTTAGCATATGGCCACCAGCTAATCATCACCATCTATCTGGGTCCTCCATTTGTGGAAACTGAATCCGTCTTCCAGATTCTACTCTTAATGACATCACAATCATGTGGTTGCCAAAAAAGAAAAGAGGGCATCCCTCAAACTCCAGGATAGAATAGTTAGAATAATTCCCACCTTTATAGTTGTATAACATAAAACAACAACAGTGCTGGGCTACTGTTAAAGTAGAAAAAATGGCTGCTCACTGTACTTTAATGTTCTTAAGACTTTACAACTATTTTCCCAAATTAGTGCACTCTAGTTGTACTGCAATTCCAAAAGATGTCAGCAAGGGACAGTGGGATTTGTGACCACCATATTTCAAGAAAAAGTTTATAAAGTCTGTTTAACAATGTAGACTCTATCTCAATGGTTCATAACTTGATACCCAAAGAGAGCTGGAGGTTAATGACACTAAAATAGCAGGCAAAACCTAGCTCCTGCAATCAAGGTCACAAGTATCACATGTCTGTTAAAAGGGGGAAAAGCTTTGATTGCTCATTTGCACTTAGTATTCCAATTGTCAACCCTGAAGCTGTGATGTCACCAGACCATCAGACAGAGCCTTGATTGGACCGTGTGACTCTGATGTCACACGGTCCAATCAAGAGAGGGTATCCTGGGCCCAGAGTCACATGCTGTCCTGAAGAACTTCCAAACCTTTTGCCAAATTGTAAAATGAATGTGATGTTAGGAAAAAAGTTATTGAATACATGACTGGAGAGGAATCATATTCATTATATTTAACTTTAGTTGAACTTAAATGTAAAGAAAATAAAATAAGATTGAATTTTTGTTGATGCTCCAATGACTAGTTTTTGAGGACATAATTCTCAAAGGCCAGGTGGTGAACCCATGGCCTATGAGAATGTTGTAGTTTTGTAGCTAGGAAGGCTAGCTACAACTGACTTCAGAGTCAGTTCTAAAAACAGTCTAAAAATGTTTCAGAGCATGTAGAAACACAAATTTAGGACTTATCTACAGCCCTTTAAAGCAGCCACATCTTTTCCTGGGATCATCTGGTTGCTTTAACATTTGTCATATAATCTTGAAAAAGTGGCTGTTTTAGAATGTTGCAAACAGTCCCATCTGCTCTATATCTTTTTGGAAACTGGATCTGAAGCACTATATAATCCACATGAAAACTACTCAATAATAAAATTTTAGAATTCCTGCCTCTCATTTATTTACAACTTACTTGATTCTTTCATTAATTGAAAAGTGAGGTACAAGTGCTAGACAGTCCCTTTTTTAAAAATGTAGTAGCAGAATATTTCAACCAATTAATTGAAGCTTATATCTTTCTTTCCATTGAGGAAGTTCAAAGAGGGACACTGCAAAAACCATGATGGATCTGTCTAGCACACACATGACAGAATAATATCAAAGTTCACTCAACACCAACTCAAAATACACAAATGATTCTTCCTGTCTCATCCGGGGAAGATCCAATAAAGTTTTGACTCAGGTGGGTCACACCTCCATTTAAGCCTTAAGAAGTCCCATTGCACATTGATTCATAGGACATCTTAAGACTGCTTCTCATATGAGCTGTATGACAACATGGGGGAACTCCCAAATGACTCTCACCTCTAAAAATTCACATGCGAGAAGGTGACCAAGTATGCAATGTATTCTTCTTCAAGAAAGAGTCAATAATTCAAAGGAAGACAAAGAATTTGAGGCTGTCTTCTTCTGCATTTCAAGAGCATCTCTGTATTATGAATGATAAAAATACCATGCCAAGTAATCTTAAATTAAATCATGCATATCAATATTTCAGACTGGACTTAAAATAAATTGTTATCTATAAGTTCACAAAGAAACATCTTGTTCAAAACCATCCACAAATTTTAAGAAACAATATTGTAATTTCCACCCAACATCTCATTGCCAAATGTTGGTCATCATCCAACTGCAATCATATTAATTTGTGTTCATTTTTATTAATTAATTTATTTGTATTAAACATATTTTCACATCAATAAAATGTCATTATGATTTACATGATTAAAATAAAAACTAATACATTATTTATTATAACAACAAGCAGTATTATAAAAATAAAATCCAGTGGAAGTATAAATGTAATTAATTCTCAGAGGTTTCATTTGCCTGACTTCATAAAGCCAGAAAGGAATTTTCTTTCCTTTTCTGTGTCCTCTCCCGTCCTTTCTTTTTTTTGAAGCATCTATGGAAAAGGTCCTATTCCTAATAAAGTTTTACTTAAGGTATATTACATTAGATTGGATGACTTTAAAAAATGTGTCCAATTATGTTAAAAGAAGTTTAAAAGACAACAGTAGTTAGATAAGCATCTCCAAAATTAGTGCCCTCTGTTCCAGGAGCTGTTATGCAAAATAGCTAGAGGGACTGCACTAAATATGTAAATATGTAAATAGATGTAAACTCAGTACATAACTTATATTCCTAGTTTTATTTGAATATAACATAATACATTATGATATTTTCATTAAAAGTATGGATCCCATTCAAATCCATTTGGTGACAATATGTATCACCTATGTTTCTGTGACTGTTATTACAATTTCTCTTTGTCCTCCTTCCTGCAGATTCCTAAATACTCTCTGAAAACTAGATGGACAGAAGGAAACTTACCAAAAGGATGCCAAATGTTTATCCAGGATAGGGAATATTTAGATTTCAAATAGCATTAATCAAATAACCTTTAATGACATTTTCATGCATAAGCCTTTTGAGGGAAGATATACAGGCAATCCTCGGACAGCCCAGAGTTTCTGTTGTAGCCAGCTGTTGTTAAGTGAGTCATAGCATGATTGTTAAATGAATCACTGTAGTTATTAAATGCATCACATGGTTACTAAGCATTTCTAGGTTCACCCATTGACTTTGCTAATCAGAAACTTGCTGGGAATATTGTAAAAAAACCAAAAACCCTGGACACTGAAACTATCATAAATGCATGCCAGTTGCCAAATGACTGAATGTGACGTGGTGATGCTGTAATGGTTCTAAGCGTAAAGATTGGTCATAAGCCATTTTTTCAGTGTTATTTGTAACTTCAAATGGTCACTAAAGGAATGGTTATACATTAAGACTACCTGTATGTTGTATTTTGGTCGTTTATAACAGTTTCTAAATAATCAGTTGCTATGATGGTGTTATTTGATGTGTAAGGATATAATTTTCCAGTATAAAAAGACCAAATGGTTCCAAATAAAACCTTGTCTTAATAACCATCGATCAGGGATATCCAGCTCAATAAAAGTTCATTTCATATGCTTTAACAAGGCAGAGGGCCAATTTATTGGTCTGATTTGTGTTCATTGTTTTAATCCAGCAGAAAAAAATAGGGATCACTTTGGTGGGAAGGTAACAGCATTCCGTGCACCTTCAGCATTTAGTCATGCTGGCCACATGACCACGGAGATGTCTTCGGACAGTGCTGTCTCTTCGGCTTTGTAACAGAGATGAGCACCACCCCCTAGAGCCAGAAATGACTAGCACGTATCTGCGAGGGGAACCTTTACTTTATATTATATTAGTCAAGTCACATTTGGAATACTGCGTCCAGTTCTGGTCACCACAATACAAAAGAAAGATTATTTGGGCCTAGTAAAAGTCCAGGAAAGAGCAACAAAGATTATAAGAGTTCTGGAGGCTAAATTGTATGATAAACGGCTAAATGAACTAGGTATGTTAGGAACTAGGTATGAAGAGAAGGCTTAGGGGAAACATGAGAGCAGTCTTCAATACTTGAAGCATGATCCTGATTATGAAATTCTGTCACAAAGCAGTGGAATTTTTTTATTATTACAACTGATTAGCTAGGGCTCAGAAATTGCCCTTTCAGTCATATAAGGTTGAAGCTATACCACAATTTCTGCAAGCAACCTTAATTCTAGGTGGGAAAAGGTGACAATTTCCGTACACGTTTAGCACCTGATTATAAGAAATATTGGTGTAGCACTTAGCAGAAGTTTGCACATTGCTTTATTTGTAATATGACAACATAAACACTATACTGTTTGATGGGTTTATTTTTCTATTTAAATATTCATGTGCTCACATATCCAGAAAATAGCTTATAGAATTATGGGACTTGGAAGAAATAGGTGCTCTGTTAGTTGAACTTCATATATCTTAAAGTTAGACTTAAACTTAGAATAACTTTATAGTCACTTTGAATGTACTAATGTACTAATAGGCATATATTAAAAAGAAATTTCATTGCACAAATTGCCAAGATTGAGAAACAGCCTCTTGGCTACTAGATTGCAAGAACACACAGAGAGTAGCTCTTTAAGGAATGGCAAAATGGTCATTCTTCTCAGCCATAGCTATTCAATCAATTGTAATAATAACACTATTTCATTGCTTTGTGGTAGAATTTCATAATCAGGATCATATCTAGAAACACATGAAGATTATCGTGAGGCTGTCTAAAAACTGTATTTTGTGTGTTCTTTAGTATATAACTGTTGTTTGGTGAGTAATGATATTTTTCACATTTCCCCTTTGAACATAAATAATGATATTTTTCACATTTCTCCTTTGAACTTATAAATGATTTACTTGCTTATGATTTACGATTTAACAAATGTTTACTGTTCCCAAATCACTCAATATTTTCTAACTGACTAACACAAGCCTTTCACATTCCCCTATATTAATAGAATGGGGAAACTGAAAAGTACCTATAGGTACTTGCAATGTCAACATTCTTTTATCTTCTTTTGATAAGGGTTCTGCAATATGCTTATAAATAGACATACATACCCAGCTAGAGCTTAAACAACACCTGTGTCTGTGATAGCTAGAAAGCTATTTTCCTGGAAGAGCTCTGGTGTGGTTTATCCTCTCCTACCAACATGAAGGTGGCTTTTTGCCTGTTTTTCACCCTGGCACTCTTCTGTTTGTACTCAGGTAAGCCAAGCACCATTTTGTAAAAGATTTTTCTCAGGTACATGGCATTTTGAGATTTAGATCTACATTATCCACACAGCCTCACAAAAGTGGGAATTTTAAATACAACATTTGCAGGAATGTTGTATTTATGAGGGATTTCCAACCCCAAATTACAACTGGTATTATGTAGAAATAATGTGAATCTTTAGAAAATGAAACTTCAGCCCTCCACAATCCTGACACCAAGAGATACCAACGTTTAAAGGCTAAGCAGATTTCAAGTATTAAAGCCCGAGGTCATGAATCAAAGCCTGGAAGCTCGGCTTTAACCAACTAAATCTTTAACCAACTAACTACCCATTGTACTTAGTCCAACATTGTATTCCAACAAAAGGATTGTAAATTTATAGTTGTTTTTGATTACTTATTTTTGTTTGTATGTTGTCAGCTGATTAAAGAAATTTATATTTACTTATATCATATTTACCTCAATTATTATTCAGTGATGGTTGAATTAATTTGAATATATTTGCATTTGAGACAGAAAGAAATATGTAGGGTCAAATACTATTTTTTTTGCAATGAAATAAATTATTTAGTTGGTCCTTATTCAAGCTATGGTTTTACTTTATATTGTTTCTGGATTTGATCTTTCTTTTTAGATGCTATTGAAGATGAAGGAAAACCAGTAAGTGTCAACTATGTAATAAACTCAAATGATCACAGCTGAGGATTTAGATATGCAATGATTTTGCAATGGAGGGGATGGGGATAGCAATTAAAGCCATGTCTGGGATGACATTTATATGGACTTTATGGATTATGTCATGTAACCAGTTTTAGTATGAAATAGTAAAATTGTGATTTATGTTACATGGAAAAAACAGAATACATTCAAGGAAATAATAGACATAATTAGAGAACCAAAAAATAATAATTTAGATGTCTTCTTCCTCCTCTTAATATTAGGAAAGTACATGATGGAAAATGTATTGTCTTTGACTTCAAGAAGAGCATAATACATTAAGGTGTTCCTTGGTGCTCTCTGAGCTGGGTTGTTTTCTTGCAGACGTTTCATTACCCAAACTAGATAATTGCTAACCCACACTAGCACTGACAATGATACCTAGTTTGGGTAATGAAAAGTCTGCAAGAAAACAAATAAGCTCAGAGAGCACTAAGGACCCTTCATTTCAACCCTGAGCTACAGATATTCTCCTTTATTTGTGCATTAATTTGGATTTTTAAAAATAACAAAAAGATGCTACCTTTTGCAGTGTCAAGCTTGATGTGAAAGGGAGTCTCTACTATAAGAATTCCATTGTTTTGCGTGACAAGATACCCAACTATCAACCCCTTCTAAATATAGATGCTGAAAATTCAAAACAGGATTAAAATGTTGAAAGAAAGATGCTGATGTATCGTACTTTTGCTGCCCAATTGTTTCTCTCCATGATAGTGAATCCAAATAGATGGCCCCTAGAATGATATGCCTTTATGCCAAAACTATTTACTTGGAATTTAGGATCTTTTAAGCCCTGTCCCTAAATGTAAGCAGTAAATATTATTAGATAAAGAGTCTGGGAGAAAAATTAGATTTCTCCTTTGAAATGCAGGAGTTCTAGACTGGACTGCCTTCCACTTGTTTTAGACAGCAATCATATTAAGAGCATACTTTAAATGCAAATATGTAAAGCCAAATCAAATTTGGCCCTAGTCATTTGTATTTATACAAAATATTTATAGTGCATTTACTAACTGCTTACAAGCGGTTACAATCCATAAAAGAGCAAGATGTCCTAACAGAAAGTTAAGTCAGTAATAAGCACATGAGGTTTTTATCTGATATCAAAAGGTATATAACCTCAGGGAAGCCTGACTTCAAGAAGAAGGCTTTCCAAAGTTCTCCATGGAGATTCTCAATCATACAAGTCATGGTTGTCCCAAAAGGACTTTTTTTCCAAAAGGCAACTGCACTCTCTGGGCAGTTTACCAATATCAGCACATTGCACCCAATAATCTGGGTTTTCATTTTACTGACCTTGAAAGGATGGAAGACTGAGTCAACCTTGAGCCCATCAGTATCAAACTCCAGGCTGTGGGCAGAATTAATCTGAAATACTGTTTTCTAACCACTGCACCACCAGCGATCCTCATGGATTCTCTATATGGCCATTTCCTTCTGATATGTAGACTTCGTTGTCCAGAATTCCTCAACTGAACATTGCAGAGATTTCTGGGAGTTGAAGTCTACACATATGGAGGTCTACAAATTGGAAAACACTGTTTTTACATCACTGAATTTGGAAGATCACAAGATCTTTAGGAGTCTTACATTAGCTGAGAGAAGTTAAAACCAATGTTGTTCTCTCTGAAGGTTGATTGCACTGGCTATCCCAAATCAGCATGCACTAAGGAGTACCAACCCCATTGTGCCTCTGATGGCATCACCTATTCCAACAGATGCCTTTTCTGCAATGCATTCATGTAAGTATCGGTTTCACTCATGATGCCAAAATGAACCACTTGAGTAGATTTCTTTGTAGGAGACCTGAACTTCTTGCTGTTTGCATTGGTGCCAGTCAGGCTGACAAAGATTGTTCTGAAGTCAATGAATGTCTTCATTGGAGAGCTTTTTCTCTATTGTCATTACATAGTCAGCCAAGATGAAGCAAGGGTTAATTCTGCTCATTACAGAAGATCCTACATTTCAATTGTAATGCTATAAAATATGTTGGCTTTGTACTTGTGAAAAAGCTTAAATCGTCTGGCTTTTCAAGATCTGTGCTATATCTTTCTCTTCATAGTGAGAGTCGTGGAATAATGACATTCAAATACTATGGAAAATGTAAACAGTAATGCAATACAGATCCAGAGGACTGAGATTTTTCTCCAAGCAACATGGATCTTCCTCCATCCTTTTTTCCTCTGCTTTTGTTTGCTTAGCCTGGGAATATCTTCTAAATGAAGTTCACTTGTCAATAAAATGAACTATGCATCCCCACCTGCTTTTGAGTTTCTTTTGCTCCACAATCTCTATTTCCTAATATCTATTAGACTACGGGGTTACAAATAATAATAATAATTCCAGTAATAAGGCAACTCTTTTACAGTGAAAGATTTTGTAAAAGTTTTATGGACAACCTCTAATCCATAGCACGAGGAGGAAATCATTTTGGGGTGATTCTTAAAAAAGTGTAGTGTTTTCCCCCTAAAAGGAAGGTTTAAACTAGGTAGAGGCTAATATTTGGAATAGACTCTCCTGCTTGAGCAGGGTGTTGGACTAGATGACCTCCAAGGTCCCTTCCAACTCTGTTATTCTAATCTATCTGCAAAGCAAAATGAAGATGGGATTTGTGATTCATAGCAGAGTCCCAGATCCTCTCTGGGACATGGAGATGGGGTTGAGGTTCCTTATGGACGAGGGAATGGCTCAAAATGCACAAGATTCAAGCACACACATGGGCAAGATCATAACTTTCTATTGTTATTCTCTGAATTTTGGAATTGTTAAGCAGTTTCTTTGGCCTTTTTAAATCTAAAGCTGCTCCTGTAAAAGGGGATTCAGTTCACCCTTTGGTTTGATTTAATGTATTTTGTTTCATACTCCATGCAAAACTCTTGAAATCTATGTTTTGTTTCCTGCTTGGGACCCTCAAATCAACATTTTGAAGTTGGAACATTTCAAGGAAGAAATGTTTTGTAGGTCCCCACTGAAAGCCATCCATCATAAAGCAGCCACATTTTGTTTCAGACTCAAAAACACATGTATTTTGTTCCATTCTCAAAACAGTCAAAACAGTCAATTTAGGCTTACAATAAATCAGGAGAGAAACATTTTCCATATCTCTAGATACAATATTAATTGATTGGTAACATTTACATACAGCCAGCCTACTCAATCAAGGTACTCAATCTGGGTGGCTTACAAACCTAACAAAAATATAAAACAAAACAAAACTGTGGAACATGAACCTTCAAACAGCAATAAAACAATAAAATGGTGATTGAGGCAGAAATAACAGTTTCATTCAATTGGGGCAGCACACATCATGACTCAAAGGCTGAAGGGAAAAAAATACCAGTTCTTGACAGCCTTTCTAAAGGCCCTTTGGGTTGGGGCCAACTGTATGTTGGGAAGAAGGTTGTTCCATAAATAGGTTGCTGCTGAGAAGAAGATATCCTGGCTCCTAGTGAAAAGATCTAGACCAGGTCTAGATTCCTTGTCACAGTGGATGAATGGACAGATATTTTGTTGTCAGCTCTTCAACATAGACTAGATCCGGAAACAGACTCTATAAGAACACTAGGACTATACTGAGATAGTAACAGAATCATGCAATGTTGATTGTGCTTTACTCCCCTCCCTCTTTTATGCAATGAATTTGGGAGAATTTCTGAATATATATAATCTTCAGTTAATGCATAATTGGGACTGGATATTCCATCACTAGGCAACATTGTCATAAAGTGTAAACTCACATAAACAGGCCAACTTATGATAGCAAACCTAGCAGTTCCAGCTGCAATCCTTCAGCCAAAGGTCATTAAGCAAAATGTCAGATAATCACAACTTGCAACTTCCTGCCAACTTCTTCATTGCCATTTTGCTTGTTGGAAGCTGGCAGTGAATGGTGAATGATGATCATGTGCAGATGGAATACTGAGGGATGCTGATACTGAGTGACTGTCCAATCTCTTCTTCCAGTGATGAAGCACCCACAACATCTGACAGCAAGTTGTTCCTCTGGTTAATTGTCCTCACTGTTAGAAAGTTTCTCCTTGATTCCAGGCTGCTTCTCTCCTTGATTAGTTTCCATCCATTCTTTCTTGTCTTGCCCTCTGGTGCTTCAGAAAATAAATGGATTCCCTCCTCTTTGTGGCAACCTCTCAAACACTGGAATATTGCCATTATCTCCCCAAAGTTCTTCTTTTCTCTAGACTAGCCAAACTCAAATCCTGCAACCGTTCTTCATACCTTTTCATCTCCAGACCTTTAATCATCTTAGTTGCTCTTCTTTGCACTTTTTCCAAAGTCTCAACATCTTTTTAGTAATGTGATAACCAAAATTGGATGCAGTATTCCATAGCTTTATAAAACAGTATTAATACTTCATGTGATTTTGATTCTATGCCTCTGTTTATACAGCCAAGGATTGTACCGACTTTTTTGGCAGTGGCTGCACACTGCAGGCTCATATTTAGGTGATTGTCAAAACCTTTGCCTACTCAATCTTTGCATGTTTGAGTCACAGCCTGTTCTTCCCCAAACAGGTCCCTATAACCTCCAGGCCCTGGGGCTGAACCTTGACAATTTCACCCGGATGGCCCAGGGCAGAGAGCCCCACGTAGTATCATCAGCATGCTATTGCACTATGGAAAGACAGGCTCCTCAAGGGGTTTGTTCCTATACTCCTTCTAGCCCCTCCTATCTGAATTGTTCCCTAGGGTCAGTATGGTTCAGCTGCCAATAAAAGTTATTCTTCCTCCCCATCTGAGATGTGAAGTCAGGCAATCAATCAAAAGTGTAACTGATTGACAGGTCAAGATCAAACAGAAGAGAACAAAAACATTTTTTCTTAAAACCTTGACATGCATGTCTCAAAGGGTTAGGGTTAGGGAGATCAAATAAAAGCAAGTGGCTATTTATACAAATTTGATTATATTACATATTATATATTATATATTATAATTTGATAATCTTTATATTAGGACTTCTCAAACTGTAGGTCACAGCTCCTGAGGTGATCTCAAGCAGTTTAAACATAGGTACAACATTTAGGTCTTCCGGTTTGCTAGCTTTCGGCGGCGGCAGGAATTTGCCACTGTGCGATCCCTGCTGCGTTCACCGCCAAGGTTCCCCCGATCCATTTGGATCTGGGGGATACAGCTGCCCTGTAGAGGCAGTGGAAGATAGGGGGATCCGGCAAGGGGTTTGGGGGCGCCGCAAACCCCCTCCCCAGCCGGCTAAACTCCCTTTTCCCGAGGCGGTCAGCAATGGCCCCTCCCCAGCCGGCTAAACTCCCTTTTCCGAACGGCGGTCAGCAATGGCCGCCACGAAGAAAGCTGCAGCCGGGTAAGCAAGTGCAGGAGGGAGAGAGTTGAAAGAGAAGTGAAAGTTGCTTCTGGCTGGGACAAGACGGGAGAAAGTTATTTGGAACCTTGAAAGCTGTTAAGTATCTATTGTTCCTTGTGAGAGTTACAAGCTGTGAATACCTTAAAGGGAAAAGTTTTTTCTTTTTCTTTGTTCGACTCTCCTTCCTAAAGTGACACCGGAAAAAAAAAATCTTTTTGGCTGTGAGTGGGAAGGGAGAGTGAAAAAAAAATCTGAGCAAAATTTGAAAATAAGGAGAAGATTGCCTAGAATTGCAAAGAGTTTAAAAACTTCCAAAAAATATATTTGAAAAGGATTTGTGATTACTTTAACCCCAGAAAGAGAAAGTCAAGAAGAAGAAGGTATCTAAAAGAAAGTCTGTTTGGATTGTTTGGTGATTTTGGAACCTTTGGAAATTATTTCTGATTAAATCATCTGGGTGGTTGTTTGGAAAAACTTTTTCTCTACACAATGGCATCATCTATGGATGAATTGGAACTTATATATCAAAAATTTGAAAGAGAAAAACAAGGAGGTGAAGATGGACTTGGCACTATTTTCCAATACTTAGAAATGGCGGTTTATATTTATGTGAAGCAGAATGAGGATGATGGGGATAAAGAAGAAGGAGAAGCCATCTTTGATGAGAAAAGGACTTTGATTGGAGAAGGGAAAAAGCGGAGGTCTTTAAAATCTGGAAAAACAGCCCAAAAAGAGAAGAATAAGGTGGAAAAGGGACATTATGTTAAGAAACAACAGAAAGGGGGAAAGCAGAATAAAAGGGAGGTGGGGAGACAAGGGGTTAAAGAGGACAAGGAGAAGAAGAAGCAAGGGAGAAAGGATGGTGGGGAGCAAGATATTAAGAAGCAAAAGTTTTTCAGAGATAATGGATAAGTCTTATTGTTAATGGGATTCTAGAAGGTACATAAGATTGCATTTTTATATCTGTACTTAGAAGTAATTATAGAAAATTAGAAATAATATGTAGTTTAAAATGTGATAAAATATTTAACATAAACGAGTGAAATTTTTGTTAAGAAAAAGGGAGTATTGTAATGAAATATGATCCAAGATTGTGATGTGGGGGGGGGGGTAATAATCGTGGAAAGCATAAGTGTTCCCACAAAGGCATGACATTCAATTGAAATGGATAAAATGTTTAAGATATAAATGATTGTTAATATTAATAATTAGAAGATGGTACATTAGCAAACCTTTTGTGAAATGAGATTTGAAGTAGAAGAAGGAGGAACATTTTAATGAAATATTGAGCTATAATATGTGATGTGGGGGAGGGAATAATTTTGAAAAATAGGGCTCTCATAAAAGCATGTGATTTAATTGAAAAGTAATGAGTTAAATATCTAATATATGAATGAATATCAATATTAATGAATAGATTTGTATTATTTTTGATAATATAGTATAATTTTAGAATGTACCAGACAGAATCCCAATGTAGGTTATGTATTTTATATTAAGTACTATAAATATAGGGGGAAAAGACAAAGGCATCATACTCCATATAGTGTATAGGAGAAGTACTTCTTGTTTTAAAAAAGAAGAAAAATAAATGATTGGCTGGAATAGAACAGACAAAGAATAATAAATATTACGATATGAATTGAGAGGAGATAAAAAAATAAAAATAAAATAAAATTGAGAAAATTTAAAGGAGAGGAGAAGTTATATAGAAAATTGAAAATGTTAAGAAGATATGAAATGGTATGTAAAATGAATATGAAATTGAACTTGTGTCTGTACCAAGAGTTTTAACCCGGGACTAAGCAACTTTCAGAAAAGAGATTTTTTATACTTTTATGTTTTGTGTTTATGTGTATTTATGTATTGTTTGTCTTGAAAAATAAAACTTGTTTTTTTTTAAAAAAAAAAAACATAGGTACAACATTTAAAAAAAACTGATCAGGTTTATTAAAACATAGTAAGGAGGAGAACCAAGACTGTTTAGTTTTTCTGACTCCACTATTTTGCCAAGATCTTTTTCTTAGAATTTGACATGCGTGTCTCAAAGGGCTCCATATCACAATAAAATAAAAATGGCCACTGATACAAATTTGATTATATCATAGAGATTATACTTGGACTTCTCCAACTGTGGGTCACAGGTCCTGGGATGATCTCAAGCAAATTAAACATGATACAGCACTTAAAAAAACTGATCGGGCTTATGAAAACATAGTAAGGAGGAGAACAAAGATTGATTAGTTCTTCTAAACCACTATCTTGCCAAGATCAGCTCATAAATTAACCGGGTGACTTTTCAAATTTTATCTAGTCAAACACAAGTGGCATATTTATTTTTTCTTTAAAATTTGTCAAGTATGGATGACCATTCTTTGTTTTAAAAATATTATATTTGCAAAGGAGTGAATTTTGCTTACAAAAGAGGTGGGAAACTGGAGGTAAAGATAAAGACGAAGGTGGACTCCTCACAGTTATGCCTAGAAGGTAGCTTTTGGCCCAGAAAAGAATACATACCTCTAGCCTACAATTTAAAAGTGAGAAAAACCACCTTTGTGCATTATGTATATATGTATATAACATATTCTATTGTTTGCCATTATTACAACTTTGCACTTTTAAGGAGGAAGGAAAGCCACAGTGTGTGAAAGGGGAAACACTAAACTTGATCAACCTTCAGATACCAGCTTGTTTGCCTAAACTAACCACTTTTTCTAGGTTCTCCAAAGAAGAAAGGAACATTTTCAGCCACTGATGTCAGAAGAATAAGATGGGATTTCTGTTCCTGAACCTAATTACATGCAAGGCAGAAGAAAGGTTGCAATCCTCACATGCACCATCAAAACTGTCTTCATTTTCTATGAAGGAAACTTTTTGGCTGCCATCAAATGAAAAAAAAACCCAGATCTGCCAATATCTAGAAACAATAAAGTAATAACTAGCAGTCAGCATGGGTTTGTTAAAAACAGATCACGCCAAACCAATCTTTTTTTTTTTTTAAAAACAAGTTTTATTAATTTTTAAAACACACAAATTATCATTATTCATTACATGTTTAAACCTTTTTCCCTTGTAAATTTAACAAGTCAGATAAATTATAATTCTGTTTTAAACCATTTCCATATAATATACCAAAACCTCTTATTCAATTTCTCTTTACTTCTCTTTACTCTTATTCAATATCATTATTATTATTTCATCTGTTTCTTTCTGACTTAGTTACCATTATTCTCATTCTATATTTCTACAAGTTTTTACCAATTCTCCCCCAAAAAGACATATACACACAACACACAAAACATAAAAAAATATCTTTTTGGAAAGTAACTTGGACCCAGGTGTCTCTCTCTTCATGGACTTCAATTATATTCATGCTCATCTTACATATCATTACTTATTTTATTTACCGTTCTAAGCCTTCTATATTAACTTCTCCACATATTTCACACTTCTTAATTCTACCTTAATTAATCATCTTAGTTTAAATCATTATATTTGTATCTTTTGTCCATTTTTATCATCCCTTTGTCTCATCCCTTATGAAAAAAAAGAAAATCAGTTTCTCCTGAAATCATTAATCAGAGTATGATGCCTTTCTATCTCCCCCTAAGTTAATCAAATTAATCTTTAAAATAATATCTAATACCCAATCAGATTTTGCTTGGTACATTCTATCTAACTAATACATCCAACACAATTAAGTGCATAATTAGAGAATAAATCCAAATATTAAAAAGAAATACTATAATAAAAATTTCATAATAACATCAATACCATAATTTTATTAAACTCTTTAATTAAAACAATATTCTAAACCCCTCCTATTATTAAGTTTTAAAACCAATCATTTTTAAACATTTTAACATTTTAATCTCTTATCAACTCTTAAACCATTGCAATACTACCATCTCATCTTATGTACCTTGCAAAATCTTTTTACTTTATCCATTATCCATAAAAAATTCCTTTTTTCCATTTAATTTCAAAACGTTGTAGCTTTTCTCCACCTTTTCCCTTTCTTTCTTTTCCCAACAAAACTTTCTACCCCCCCTTCTTCTAGCCTCTGCCTTACCGGCTTCCCTTCTCTGTCGTATTTCTTTTCCCCTTTGTTTACAATCATCATATTGGTTTTGCACTTTATTTTTCCCTTTCTTAAATGTTTTTTTAGATCTTAAGTCCTTAAATCCTTTAGTTTTCTTCTTTTCTCTTCTTTTCTTTTCTTTCTCTCTTCTTTTTTTCTGGATCAAATTCTGAGATTCATTAAAGATGGCTCCTTCCTTTCTTTCTTGTTCCTCTGCTGTCTTCATCTGCCGCAATTTTTGTTGACAATTAGCAAGCGCCATTTCTAAGAAAAGGAAAGCTTCTTCCACACCATTTCTCAGTTCCTCAACAGAAAGAGCCATTATAAATCTTTTCTTTTCTTTTCTCCTTCTTTCTTCTTACAACAACCAGAATATTCAAAAGAAAATAAAAAAGATAAAACAGTCCCAAAGTTATCAATCAGTCCAAACCAAGGCAGAGTTCTCACTTTCTCCTTCTGGGGTGATATCAATCAAAGAGAAAGAAAGTCCAAATCTGTTTAAAGTCTTGTTACAATATATTCTAGTCTTCAAATCCTTAAGGCATCTGCTCCAACAAATCTTAGCATACAAATATTTTCTTTTTAATCCTCTCTCTTCCCACTCATCGCTTAAAACCAATTTCCACCTAAAAAAATAGGTTTCTTAATATCCAGTTATTTATTCCGTGGGAAAAGAGGGAAAGCTATCCTTTCAGCACCTTCAAGCAGCCGCTTTTTTCCTCTTCTGGCAGGTATTATTCAGAAAGTCATACTTTTCAGGAATTTTATTAAATATGTCTTAGAGTCCTAGGAGCCAAGAAAAACTTTCTCCTCTCAATCACTTTCTCCACTTCCTCCTGCGCATTCTTACCCGGCTGCCAGCTTCTTTGTGGCGGCCATTACGGACCGCCGCTGCACCGTCCTGGGAAAAGGGGGTTCTGCCGGCCAGGGAGGGGGTCTGCAGCACCCCCAAACCCTTCTCCGGATCCCCCTACCTTCAGCTGCCCCTGCAGGGCAGCCTAGCTCCGACCCGGCTGGGTCGGAGCCCCAAAAACGGCTAGCGCGGCAGGGATCGCGCAGCTTCGCAAATCCCTGCCGCTCGCGAAGCCGACAAACCGGAAGTCCGCCAAACCAATCTTATTTCATTCTTCAACATAGTGACTAAATTAGTAGACCAGCAAATATTGTGGACCTAATATACTTAGACTTCATGAAGGCATTCAACCAAATAGACCACAACCTAGTTCTTGGTAAGCTAGAAAAATGTAAGATAACATGACCTCCAGATGGATTCGCAACTCGCTGTCAAACCGTACTCAATGAATAGTCCTTAATGGGTCTAAGTCTTCATGGAGGGAAGGAAGCAGTGGGGTGCCACACGACTCCGTCTTAGGCCCAGTACTCTTCAATATCTTCATAAACAATGTAGTGCTGTAGTCTCTGGTTGTCCCAAAGGTGCTTTTTCAGGAGGCAACTGCACTTTCTTGTTTTTTGTTTTGAAGACATTTCACTTCTCATCCAAGAAGTTTCTTCAACTCTGACAAGGTAGAGAGGAATGGAAGGATTCTTATTCCTTGCAGACAGCTGGTCATTTGCATCCTTTTAGAGGGTCTTTGAAGCACTTGGAAGTTTATCTGTGTCCTCAGGGTCACCTGACTATTGCTGTAGAGATTTTCAGTCTCTGGTTGTTCCAAAAGTGCTTTTTCAGGAGGCAACTGAACTTTCTTGTTTTTGTTTTGAAGATGTTTTGCTTCTCATCTAAGAAGCTTCTTCAGCTTTGACAGGAGCTGTCCATTCCCCACTATTCTGTCAGAGCTGAAGAAGGTCACAGATAAACCTCCAAGTACTTCAACGACCCTCTAAAAGGATGAAAATTTCCTGCTGTCTGCAAGAAATATAAATCCTTCAATTCCCCACTATCCTGTCAGAGCTGAAGAAGTTTCTTGGATGAGAAGTAAAATGTCTTCAAAAGAAAGAAAAAAAAAAGAAAGTGCATTTGCCTCCTGAAAAAGCATCTTTCGGATGATTCTACCTAGCTTCACCAGCTGCTTCCTATCTGTTAGAAAGTTTATAATCTATCTGCAAGTGTGGTTAGGCACAGCTAGTTCAGTCAGTTTGGAGAGAAGGATTTCTGGAATAATGGTGTTGAATGCCAAGCTGAAGTCTACAAAAGAATCCCTTGCATGGGTCTTTGGTTATTCAAGATCTAAGTTATAGTGCAGCACCATACTGACAGCATCATCTGCCAATCTATTTGCATGGTAGGGAAATTACAAGAGGTCTAGCATCAGATCTGGGATGGCTTTCTGATGGGCCAGCACTAATCTTTCAAAGCTTTTCATAACTATGGATGTCAGAGCAACCGATCTGTAGTCATTCACAGTTCCTTGATGGAAGGTTTCTTGGTCACCTGGATGATAGCAGACTTACCTGGATGATAGTAGACTATGAAATAGACTTACACGTCTTGGTCTGTGGGTGACGGCCTGAGCGGATGGAATCAGGTGTAGGAGACATGGCTATTATTGTTGTATCTGAGATGGAGACAGTAGTGATAGGTGACAGACTCAAACATATAGTAGAACACATTCGGGTCATCTGCCAATTGTCAATTCCCTTCAGCAATGGAGGGAGGTTTGCTGAAACCAGTGGTGTTTTTTGGCTTTTCCACACATGTGCTGGTTCATTTGTTGAGAGCTGATTCCTCAGCTTTTCAGAGTAGCTTCTTTGTTGCTCTGATCCCTCTTGTTAATACATTCCTGGCCTGATTGTACAGCATTCTATCTCCTTTCCTGTCGGCTTCCTCTTTAGCATGATGTAGTTGTTTAAGTTTAGCTGTGGACCAAGGTTTATAATTACTGTAAATGCATATGGTTTTGGTTTGTTTTTTTATTCACTTTAAATATTCATGATCTTCCATATCCAGACATAATTGAATTATGGAATTCATAGAATTATAGGACTTGCAGGAAATAGATATTTTGGGAGTTGAACTTCATACATCTTCAAGTTGCCAAGGTTGAGAAACAGGCTACTAGATTGCAAGAATACACATAGAGCAGCTCTTTAAGGAATGGCATTCTTCTAAACCCCTGCTATTCAGTTGTAATAGGAACACAATTTCATTGCTTTGTGGTTGAATTTCATAATCGGGATCATACGTAGGAACACACGCTGAAGGTTATCCTGACTTTATCTAAGAGTTGACTTCTGTGTGTTCTTTAATATTTGTTGTTCAGTGAATAAATGATATTTTTCACGTTTCCCCTTTAAACATACAAGTGGTTTTCTTGCTTTTGATTTATGATATATCAAATGTTTGCTGTTCCCAAAGATTCACTCCATATTTAATAATAGAAGCTGTCTAACACAATAGAATGGAGGAACCAAAAAGTGCCTATAGGTACTTGCAGTGTCAACATTCTCTTATCTTGTTTTGATAAGGATGTGTGTATGCTTATATAAACACATACATGCCCAGCTAGAGCTTAAACAGCATCTGTGTCCGTGATAGCAAGAAGCTATTTTAGTGGAAGAGCTCTGGTGTGGTTTATCCTCTCCTACCAACACAAAGATGGCTTTTTGCCTGTTTTTCACCCTGGCCCTCTTCTTCTTGTACTCAGGAAAGCTGAGCACCATAGAAATAATAGAATAGAATAGAATAGAATAGAATAGAATAGAATAGAATAGAATAGAATAGAATAGAATAGAATAAGAGTTGGAAGAGACCTTGGAGGTCTTCTAGTCCAACTCACTGCTCAGGCAGGAAACCCTTTACCATTTGAGACAAATGGTTGCCCAATCTCGTCTTAAAAACTTCCAGTGTTGGATCATTCACAACTTCTGGAAGCAAGTTGTTCCACTGATTAATTGTTCTGTCAGGAAGTTTCTTCTTCCTTCTAGGTTGCTTGATTAGGTTGCTTCCCTCCTTAATTAAGAATCTTGCAAAAGATCCTTTCATTTAGATGGCATTTTGAGACTTAGATCCACATTATCCATTCAGCCTCACAAAAGTGGGCATTTTAAAGGTCCCTTTACTGGAATGTTGTATTTATGTGGGATTTCCAACCCCAAATTACAGCTGGAATTATGTAGAAATAATATGAATCTTTAGAAATAAAATTGCACCACTATATTTAACCCAACATTGTATTCCAACAAAAGGGTTATAAATTTAGATCCATTAAATTGTTTTTGATTGTTATCAAGCAAACCGTTGTTGAGCTTACCAACCATAGTGGAATAAGCAGAGATGGAAAGATTCCCTTCCTTATTTTATGGTTGAAATATATTTTACCTAGAAGCCTGTGTAAAAAGCAGCCTTGAAGAATACAAAATGTTATTCTATGTGCTTTCTTAATTGGATCCCTCCTCTGGTAGTGGAATCTGTGGATCAGAAAGTGGTTAGCAGGGACTTCAGAAAGACCAAACAAGGCAATCATGAAGATAGCAGGCATTCTGCTTGCCACCTTGATGCTATTCTTTTATATGGGTGAGCCCCACATCATAACTGCAAAAATTCCTCTCCAAAGAAGCCTCTCTCTTAGAAATGGGCATATTCTGTCACGTATTCCTCAGAAAGAGAGACATTCAGCCATTCTAAAAGTTTCTGCAATCACAAACAATCCGTTAAATTAAGGAGTGACTGGAAGGAGCATGATGAATTCCAAAGTGTTCATGTGGTATTTATCCTAATGCATGAAGAAATCACACATTGGTAGTTGATGAGACAAGAAAATCCCTGTGTAATGTGATAAATCAATCAATAGACAAAAGGCTTTCATATCACAGTAAGTGCTTATGATGTACCACTTTATTCATGGATGGTGTTAAGATTCAGAAATTTCATGAAGTTTCAAAACTTCCATCTAGTTTCAGATATCTATGGAAGGAAGCTTGAAGATCGTAAGATAATTGGTTCTGAATACATTTTGAAGGAAATATTTTTTAACTTTATGTTGTCAACTTAATGGATTGCTTTTGTTCCAAATGTAATTCAGTGGTGCTGAAAATAATGTCCACATATTGGTATCCGAATATAGGTTTATTTTGAGAACATAAAGGAGAATGTGAAATAAAACACATTCATGTTTACATAATTGAAGAAATGTTATCCAGTCAACCATTTTTCAACATCAACTTTAAATTTTATACTTTTATGTTACTGCTGTTTGGTTCTAGGTTCTGTTACTGAAGCAATGGAAGAAGAAGTAAATGCAATTGTGTCTTTTAAATATATTATTAAATCCATATTGTTATAGTTGAAAATTAAGATCAGTGCTTTTGACAGAGCAGAGAAAAATAAAAAGCAAATCAGATATGAAAATCAATTGCAATGTTATTTTTGACAGATTTACATGGTGCAGATGTAAACTCTAATTGTAATTGTGTTCAGTTTTTATCTGAGAAATGGCTTGGCTATTAAAATGATGCACCGTCAGAAAAAAAACACGGTTCAACATCTAAATTATTATAATTTTGTCAGAGAAGTATAGGAAAGATTATCACTACTGCTGAGAACAGTCACCTATATTCTTCCATTTCCTTATAATTAATATGATTCCTGAGGATCAAAATTTCCCCCCAAAAATGTAACCATCAGATTATGAGGAGATTGGCATCATTCTGCAGGAGCAAAGCATATCATACAAGGGTTTGTTTTGGTTTTTTCACCTTGAAATAAAACTAGGTAATAGAAGGCAAGTCTATAAAATCATAAATATCATGGTATGTGTGGGTAGAGAGGGTTACCAGCTGTCTGCAAGAAATATAAATCCTTCAATTCCCTACTATCCTCTCAGAGTTGAAGAAGCTTCTTGGATGAGAAGCGAAATGCCTTCAAAAAAAACAAAAAAACAAGAAAGTGCATTTGCCTCCTGAAAAAGCATCTTTGAGGTGATTCTACCTAGCTTCACCTGCTGCTTCCTATCTGTTAGAAAGTTTATAATCCATCTGCAAGTGTGGTTAGGCACAGCTACTTAAGTGAAGAGAAGGATTTCTGGAATGATGGTGTTGAATGCCAAGCTGAAGTCTATAAAAGAATCCTTGCATGGGTCTTTAGGGATTCAGGATCTAAGTTATAGTGCAGTACCATACTGACAGCATCATCTGAGGATCTATTTGCATGGTAGGCAAATTACAAGGGTCTAGCAACAGATCTGTGATGGCTTTCCGATGGGCCAGCACTAAACTTTCAAAGCTTTTCATAACTATGGATGTCAAAGTTGTTGAGGTAATTCCCCATTAGGAGAATGAGCGCATACAGGGAGACGTATTGAAAGTAGTGTTTGAATAATACGCACACAGCACACAGATACACTGTACAGTAAATGTAGGCTTTTACTTCCAGAAACTTTTACGCAAAGTTCAAACACAGTCCAAAATCATTCACAGGTAAGATCAGTCAGTTTTTAGTCCAGGGATAATCCAATAACAAAGTCCAGTATCAAAAACAGTTCAGTATCAGACTTACATCAAATCCAAGAATATCAGTCAACTTAGAAGGAAAAATGGAGGAATGGCAACACTATCCAACAGAAGGAAAACAGAGACTCACTGAGATACACTCTCTTCTGAGACTAAGACTAAGACAACCCAGGTTTCTGGCTCCATCTTATCTCTGTTTGAGAAACCACACCCAATTACAGTTTTTGCATTTTCTTAAAAATACAGTATTAAAATGTCTATCCTGGTTTATATATTTCCAACCCAAATGCCAGTTAGGTCACTTACATTCCTAACAAAAGCAACTGGTATGTAGTCATTCACAGTTCCTTGATGGAGGGTTTCTTGGTCACAAGGATGATAGTATCAAGAAGGGACATAACAAATATCCAGTGACTTATAAAAGATGTGGGTGAAGATGGGGGGCATTGATCAGCACACACTTTCAAGCAAGAAGGGGTTACCCTGTCTGGGTCTTGTGCTTTTCTAGGCTTTTGTCTGTGAAATAGACTTACACATCTTTGACTGTGGGTGGGGGCCCCAGAGGATGGAATCAGGTGTAGGAGACATGGCTATTATTGTTGTATCTGAGATGGAGACGGTAGTGATAGCTGACAGACTCAAACATATAGTAGAACACATTCAGGTCATCTGCCAATTGCCAATTGCCAATTCCCTTCAGCAATGGAGGGGGTTTTGCTGAAACCAGTGGTGTTTTTTGGCTTTTCCACACATGTGCTGGTTCATTTGTTGAGAGCTGATTCCTCAGCTTTTCAGAGTAGCTTCTTTGTTGCTCTGATCCCTCTTGTTAATACATTCCTGGCCTGATTGTACAGCATTCTATCTCCTTTCCTGTCGGCTTCCTCTTTAGCATGATGTAGTTGTTTAAGTTTAGCTGTGGACCAAGGTTTATAATTACTGTAAATGCATATGGTTTTGGTTTGTTTTTTATTCATTTTAAATATTCATGATCTTCCATATCCAAACATAATTGAATTATGGAATTCATAGAATTATAGGACTTGCAGGAAACAGATATTTTGGGAGTTGAACTTCATACATCTTCAAGTTGCCAAGGTTGAGAAACAGGCTACTAGATTGCAAGAATACACATAGAGCAGCTCTTTAAGGAATGGCATTCTTCTAAACCCCTGCTATTCAGTTGTAATAGGAACACAATTTCATTGCTTTGTGGTTGAATTTCATAATCGGGATCATACGTAGGAACACACGCTGAAGGTTATCCTGACTTTATCTAAGAGTTGACTTCTGTGTGTTCTTTAATATTTGTTGTTCAGTGAATAAATGATATTTTTCACGTTTCCCATATAAACATACAAGTGGTTTTCTTGCTTTTGATTTATGATATATCAAATGTTTGCTATTCCCAAAGACTCACTCCATATTTAATAATAGAAGCTGTCTAACACAATAGAATGGAGGAACCGAAAAGCGCCTATAGGTACTTGCAATGTCAACATTCTCTTATCTTATTTTGATAAGGATGTGGGAAAATGCTTATATATACACATACATGCCCAGCTTGAGCTTAAACAGCACCTGTGTCCGTGATAGCAAGAAGCTATTTTAGTGGAAGAGCTCTGGTGTGGTTTATCCTCTCCTACCAACATGAAGGTGGCTTTTTGCCTGTTTTTCACCCTGGCCCTCTTCTTCTTGTACTCAGGTAAGCTGAGAACCATAGAAATAGTAGACTAGAGCAAACTAAACTAGACTAGACTAGACTAGACTAGACTAGAACAGAACAGAACAGAACAGAACAGAACAGAACAGAATAGAATAGAATAGAATAGAATAGAATAGAATAGAATAGAATAGAATAGAATAGAATAGAATAAAGAGTTGCAAGGAACCTTGGAGGTCTTCTAGTCCAACTCACTGCTCAGGCAGGAAACCCTTTACCATTTGAGACAAATGGTTGCCCAATCTCGTCTTAAAAACTTCCAGTGTTGGAACATTCACAACTTCTGGAAGCAAGTTGTTCGACTGTTTAATTGTTCTATCAGGAAATTTCTTCTTCCTTCTAGGTTACGTGATTAGGTAGCTTCCCTCCTTGATTAAGAATTTTGCAAAAGATCCTTTTCATTTAGATGGCATTTTGAGACTTAGATCCACATTATCCATTCAGCCTTGCAAAAGTGGGCATTTTAAAGGTTCTTTTACTGGAATGTTGTAATTATGAGGGATTTCCAACCCCAAATTACAGCTGGAATTATATGAATCTTATGAATCTTTAGAAATAAAATTGCAGCACTCCATAATCCTGACACCAATAGATACCAACATTTAAAGACCAAGCAGTGTTCAAGCCCCAGAAAGCATTTCTTATGATGAATCAAAATGCAGAAGCCCAATTGTAATCAACTAAACTCTAACTGCCCATTATATTTAACCCAACATTGTATTCCAACAAAGGGGTTATAAATTTAGATCCATTAAGTTGTTTTTGATTGTTATCAAGCAAACCATTGTTGAGCTTACCAACCATAGTAGAATAAGCAGAGGTGGAAAGATTCCCTTCCTTATTTTATGGTTGAAATATACTTTACCTAGAAGCCTGTGTAAAAAGCAGCCTTGAAGAATACAAAATGTTATTCTATGTGCTTTCTTAATTGGATCCCTCCTCTGGTAGTGGAATCTGTGGATCAGAAAGTGGTTAGCAGGGACTTCAGAAAGACCAAACAAGGCAATCATGAAAACAGCAGGGGTTCAGCTTGTCACCTTGGTGTTATACTTTTATATGGGTGAGCCCCATGGTAACTGTAAAAATTCCTTTCAAAGAAGCGTCCCTCTTAGAAAAGGGCATATTCTATCACGTATTTCTCAGAAAGAGAGACATTCAGCCATTCTAAAAGCTTCTGCAACCAGAAACAATCTTTAAATTCAGGATTGACTCAAAGGATCATAACGAATACCAAAGTGTACCATGTGGTATTTATCCTATTGCATGAAGAAATCACACATTGCTAGTTGATGAGACAAGAAAATCCCTGTGTAATGAGGTAAATCAATCAATAGACAAAAGGCTTCCATATCACAGTAAGTGCTTATGATGTACCACTTTACTCATGGCTGATGTTAAGATTCAGAAATTTCATGAAGTTTCAAAATTTCCATCTAGTTTCAGATACCTATGGAAGGAAGCTTGAAGATCGTAAGATAATTGGTTCTGAATACATTTTGAAGAAAATATTTTTTAACTTTATGTTGTCAACTTAATGGATTGTTTTTGTTGCAAATGTAATTCAGTGGTATTGAAAATAATGTCCACATATTGGTATCTGAATATAGGTTTATTGTGATAACATAAAGGAGAATGTGAAATAAAACACATTCATGTTTACATAATTGAAGAAATGTTATCCAGTCAACCATTTTTCAACATCAACTTTAAATTTTATACTTTTATGTTACTGCTGTTTGGTTCTAGGTTCTGTTACTGAAGCAATGGAAGAAGAGGTAAGTGCAATTGTGTCTCTTAAATACATTATTAAATCCATATTGTTATAGTTGAAAATTAAGATCAGTGCTTTTGACAGAACAGAGAAAAATAAAAAGCAAATCAGATATGAAAATCAATTGCAATGTTATTTTTGACAGATTTACATGGTGCAGATGTAAACTCTGATTGTAATTGTGTTCAGTTTTTAGCTGAGAAATGGCTTGGCTATTAAAATGATGCACCGTCAGAAAAAAAACCACTGTTCAATATCTAAATTATTATAATTTTGTCAGAGAGGTATAGGAAAGATTTTAACTTCTGCTGAGAACAGTCACCTATATTCTTCCATTTCCTTATAATTAATTTGATTCCTAAGGATCAAAATTTCCCCAAGGTTACAAACTTATCAGAGTAATTGAATTGAAAAGGGACTGCAAAAAACTCAAGATCTTTCATAGAGAGTGAGTGGATGTCAAAATGGCAAACACAGTTCAGTGTGAGTAAGTGTAGAGATACATACATGCATACATACAGACATATACACATTAGTACAAACCCAGATCTTTGTGAATGTATTTTTGTAATCTGAGCTGGTAGGTGATTCGTTAAGAAAAAAATTCAACCCAATTTGCAATTTCCATGCTTGGAAACATTAGAAAGAGGAATGGAAATATATCAGCCAAATAGTAACATGTTTATATGAATCTATGGTGAGTCCACTGGGTCACTCCCACCTGAAAAAGGAAATTATAAAACCCCAAAAAATGTAACCATCAGATTATAAAGAGATTGGCATTGTTCTCCAGGAACAAAGCATATCATACAAGGGTTTGTTTTGTTTTTTTCACCTTGAAATAAAACTAGGTAATAGAAGGCAAGTCTATAAAATCATAAATATCATGGTATGTGTGGGTAGAGAGGGTTAGCCCCCCCCGCCGCCGTTTTCTCATATATTAGAACTTCCACTACAGCTAAATCCTGGCAGAATCAGGCCTAATAAAAGGAAGTACATTTCATTTTCATTCACTTCATATACCTGTCCTATGGAATTCACTACCATCAGAAATAGTGATGGCTATTTTTGATTATTTGAAAGGGAACTGAACAAATTCTTGCTCTGTTTATGGCATTTATAGCTGGGATGAAGGACTGTTGGATGCCTTTAAGAAAGTATCCATGGTCACAAATGGAGATCACAACTGAGGATCAAGCATAACAAAGGCTCAAAGCTGCAATGAAGTGGCTGCAGTAGCTCTTCTTTTTAACACACACACACACACACACACACACACACACACACACACACACTTGCACAAGCCCAACTATAATTTCAGTGTTCTTAGGCCTTTAACATTGGTTCACTTTGAATGTTCTGAAATCAGGATTTCAATCCTTCCAAACTGAAGAGAGTCTCATTAGTAATTGAAAGATGATAGTTCTGATGATAACAGGGTTTATAAATCTAGCTAAGGTAGACTATGGATCTACATAAGATTACCATTAATCTATTACAGCTTCATTGGAGCAAATGGTTCAGATACCTAATCTTTGTGCTAACTTTACTGGAATAAGTGGATGGACTGAAAAAACAGAAGCCTTGCCTTGTCTCATAACCCATAATCTACATTCTCCCTGTGAAAACTGTCTATTCAATAGGAACTTAGAGCCTTCTAAATGATTCATTTAATGATATTCCACAGGAGAGGTTTCTTGCCCCCAAATTATTTAAGATTTAAGCAGAAAATAAGGCCACTGTTATTACTGTGCATTTGGGGATAAGAGTTGTTGCCCAAAACGTACCTACCTTGGGCTACCTTGTATTATTTTAAATACATCTTGGATCCAGCCTCCATCAGTTCAACTTTAGTTCTTTTGCAATTAGTAGAAGAAGGTAATAATGGCTGACCAGGATTCTGCTGGGCTTACAGTATGATTATGTCTGTAATCAGCTTTATATACTATTTATGTCAGAAGTGATGAATCTGAGGCGTTCAGGAGTTATGTTACTGGATAGACTACAACTGCCAGCCATACTCGATAGCATAGACATCAGTGAGGGAAGATGTCCCAAAGGTGCTTTTTTCAAAAGGCAACTGGACTTTCTTTGAAAACATTTGGCTTCTCATCCAAGAAGCTTCTTCAGTTCTTGGATGAGAAGCAAAATGTTTCCAAAGGGGTGGATGCGGGGGGGAAACAAGAAAAAAGAAGCTTTGGGACAATCATGGCCTAAATGATGGAGGATCTCTATAGACAGTCTACCTAAGATGTTACAGACACCTCTTAATCCGCCCTGGAAGAATGATACAGACCCTTTATCTTTATGTGGTACTATCCTTCAAAAAAGGAACATTTTGCTGATGGAACAAGTAAATCCAACCACCATGTTTCTGCGTGATTAATTTTATAACAATTCAACATTTATTATTTCAATCCTAAGATTTGAAAAAATATATTGTTGCTTTCTGCAGATTGAGTGTGGTGATAAGGAGCAAGTCGCTTGTACTTTGGAGTATATACCGCACTGTGGTTCTGATGGTGAAACCTATGCCAACCAGTGCCTGTTCTGCAATGCAGTTGTGTAAGTATAACTTTCAAGTTTTGGAGAATGAAAAACAAGTGATCCCAGAGCTATTGGCTAGTTTGCTCTCAGCATGTAGAGAATTTAAGATTCTTACTGGCTCTCATCTTGCTTCCTGACTAAGGATTTTCTAACAAAAATGAACATTAGAAACTGGGGAAAGGGGCTGTTTTGTCAAATGAAGTGGCCAACAGAATTCATCATCAATTTCAATCGACCTTACACTGGGAGTCAATGCTTCTCGTGCTTTTTCTCTTTGCATTCATTTAATAATGAGTAATTTTACATCTTCTGAATATTCACATCTCACTTTGCTTTTGTCTTATCAGAAGGAGCCGTGGAGCACTTATGCTAAACCACCGTGGACCATGTAAGGAAATCAAGGATGCATAACCATTAAACTAAAAAATCAACTACCATTCCAAATCTCTTGGTTTCTTGCTCACCTGCCATCATAAAGAATGCCATCTTTCTTTGCTTATTATCTACTTTTTCTGAATATTTCTAATAATCTGTAACATATTAATAGTTTAGTAAACAAGTAAGCAACATGATCTGTCTTTTTTTTTAAACTTCTGCATTCAGTGTATATTATATACATATATTTCTCAAGGTAAAGGTAAAGGTTTCCCCTATCCAGTCATTTCTGACTCTAGGGGGCAATGTTCATCTCCATTTCTTAGCCAAGGGAGCCAGCATTGTGCATAGACTTTTTTGTGGGCATGACTGTACGCCCAGGCATATAAAGTAACACTGTTACTTTACATGTGCCTGCAACTGACTGAGCAACATGGCAGAGCTGATAAAGCAGCAGTTACACAGCAGTGCTGAGTCAGCCAGAACTTGCCCAAATTTCATTCCCACTGGAATCAGGGGTCCTGGCTGTCTTCAAATTAACCCATTTGAGTTACCTCAGGGAACCTCTGATAATAGTATAGAATTTATGTTTCAGTATTGATGATCCTGTATCATTACATCATAACCAGCGTAATAGGAAATCACCAGGCAGAGGAGGTGTCAGCTATGCCTCATTCAAAACCCAAGAAAGAAATCCTTCGTCTCCATTAAAATTGAGAAAAGTACTTTTTCTGAGTTTGAAGTGATAGGAATAAAAGAAAAGCAAGATCAGAGGCAAATAGGTGGGGAAATTACATATTGAAACTTATCCCAAGTTCCCTCCCCCAGGAGTCCAGATGGTCTTCCTATCTGAGGTGTGAATATTGTCACATGGGGTACATCTTCAGGTGGTTTCTCACTCATCTGGTATGCCAAGACGGTTGACCTTGGCTTAGTAGAGATAAGTCTATGCAGTTGTGCAGTAAGCAGGAAAGCATCCCCTCCTTTTTAGTTCACACAGAAACGTCTTCACACTCCAGCAACCTTCCTCTCCCAAATAACAAATGACCCCTCCCTCCTTTTCTATGGTAGCCGAGAGGACTCAAGCAGCAAAAGGTGTCAGGAAAAGCTCTTGGAGGCTGACATTTTTTCCAAACAACCACAGTCTTCCCCTATGTTTCCTGGAGTCCAGAATTTCCTTAAATTAGGAGGGGAACCGGAGGGGCGGGCCGGTTAGGTCGAAGAGGGGAGGTATGTTCAGGTTTCAGTAAACAAACATGAAACACAGGGAGGATTCTTCTAACTGTTCAGTTAAATCATTAGAAAGATCAACATTCCCCTTGCCCGGGCTCTGGTGACCACTGGGACAGCCAGTCGCTTCGTAGGGACAACAGGGCAGATCACTTCAGGTTGGGTGCTATTATACTGGGGCAATCTAGATAAAGCGTCTGCCATAAAATTCTTTCCCTCTGGTAGGTATTTTAATGAAAAATTAAACCGCTTAAAGTATTGCACCCAATGAATTTGCTTGGGAGACAGTCTTTAAAGCTTCTAGGTTGTTATGATCCATCCACACCTCAAAGGGGTGTTTTGTTCCTTCGAGGAAATGTCTCTAAGTTAATAATGCCCATCAGACGGCAAAAGCTTTCTTCTCCCAAATAGCCCATCTCCGTTTGGTTTCAGTTAATTTTTGGAAGGTGTAAGCACAAGGTTGTAAAGTCCCATTCGCATTTGCTTGGAGTAGGACTGCTCCCACACCAACGTCACTTGCGTCGGCCTGGATTACAAAGGGAGCATCCATATCTGGGTGTATAAGAACAGGTTTGGCTGCAAATAGTCGTTTCAGTTTCTCAAAAGCCCCTTGGCCTTCCATGGACCACTCCAAAGGTCGATTGGGCTTTGGTTTTAGTTCTCCTTTTGTCTTTAGGAGATTTGTAATGGGCAACGCAATCTTTGCAAAAGCTGGGATAAATTGATGGTAGAAATTAGCAAAACCTAGAAAACTTTGCAACTGTGTTTCTGGTATGCGGCGGAGACCATTCTGAAACTGCTTAGACCTTCTCCGGGTCCAATTCTATCCCTTCATGCGATATGCGATACCCCAGACAGTCAATTTTCCTTACAGTTCAGTATACAGTATACAGTTCAGTACAGTTCAGCTCAGTAGTTTTTTCAAAACTCCAGACTACCAAAACGCAAAAATGCACCCCCAGGAGGCTTCTCTGAGGGCCAGGAGGCCAAAAAAAAAAAAAAAAGGAGGGGTGTGTGTGCTGCACACACAAAAAAGCCATGCCCTCCCAGTCACCTGGCCATGCCCACCTAGCCACGCCCACCTAGCCACGCCCACAGAACTGGTAGTAAAAATATTTGCATCCCACCCCTGGTTTATATGCCACTGCATTGTACAAAAAGAGACAGAACGTCTGAGGCATAATGAGAGTCAGACACAGTGGTTTGTACCCTTACTTTCCGCATGAACAAAAACCGTAGTTATGAACAGCAGTCATAAATTACTTCAATACCAGTTATGATACCATGGCCAAATGTTATTCCTGGGTAACAGATGTCATTTGCTGTGAGAATGCTTTCTTCAAGCAGGAAAAATTAACAAAAGAAAAGAATCCTTTGTCCTAATATGCATCTATCTAGCTAAGTCCATTTTTGAGCTAGGTCAGAATTCAGGAATCCCTTTCCCATTAACTTTAGCAAAGTAGTTTTGTTGAACTCCTTGGGATTGCTTACAGAAGGCTAACTGAGTACAAAATAATAGCCAGGAAACCAATGCATTGTGTCTGTTGTTCTCCTTCTAATATTTATATTAAAAGTGGGCATTTGATAGGGGTCAGAAAACAAACCAAACCAAGAATCTAATTAAGTTGTAGCTACTTTGACTACTGTCACAAATGGAAGAACGCCCATCATTAGGAATGTGGGCTCATCATTGCCTTAATAATATTACTAAACTTTCTTCATAGAAAGGGCACAGAAGCATATTTGGTTTCCTGATAGTGTGGAATTGCACACATATTTTTTATAAACCAAGCTCAAATCCCCATTCAGCTGTGGAAACGCGCTGGCTAACCTTGGACCAGTAATTATCTCAGCTTAACCTTTCTAAAGGGTTCTTACGATGGTAAAATTGAAGATACCCATTCTTTTGCTTTTTGCCAATTTCTTCAGCAACCTTTGTCAATATTCTATTATCATAAGACATTCCTGCTTCTATTCACTGAACCTCAGTGCTTATTTGCTGATTAAGTGTTAGAGATTGGGAGAAATTCTTCTCATTTTTCACTAAAAGCCGAAGTTGCACGCCTTGAAAGAGACGTGCAGCATATTATAGAGTTCAAAGTATGTTTGTGTACCTTTCATATGTACAGATTCAGTTAACAGAATCAAAGAGATATACCATTTCACATTTGTTGATTGTTAAATGGCTAGTGCAACAGTTCTTGGATGGAAGGATAGATCTCTTTCAGAACATTCTGAAATTAAAAGAAAAATAAATGGCACAATGTACAACATTACTACTGTATTCTTAACATATATTTCTAAACTTGACAAGGTATTTTCTCATGGAATCAGTTTTATTTGGTTGCAGAATTTTACAAGCAATATTATTTTTCATATAATACTAATTTTCTCACATTTCTCAGTTTTCTTATCCCTACATCCAAGCAAATCTATTAAGAAGAATAGTTTATACAACCACTAAATGAAGAATGTAGAATGGATTTCATTGAGTACTATGAAAAAATGAGTATAGGTTCTATCATATCACAAGACTTAAAATGGACACCTAACATGAAAAACCTCATCAAAAAAGCACAACAAAGAATGTTCTTTCTGCATCAACTCAGAAAGCTCAAACTGCCCAAGCAGCTGCTATTACAGTTCTACTGAGGAATTATTGAATCTGTCATCTGCACCTCTATAACTGTCTGGTTTGGTTCTGCAACCCAACAAGACAGACACAGACTTCAGAGAGTAATTAGGACTGCAGAAAAAACAATTATTACCAACCTGCCTTCAGTCGAGGACCTGTATACTCACAAGTCAAAAAGAGGGCTGTGAAAATATTTACAGACCCCTCACATCCTGGACATAAATTGTTTCAACTCCTTCCCTCAAAACGACACTATATAGCACTGCACATCAGAACAACTAGACACAAGGACAATTTTTCCCCGAACACCATCACTCTGCAAAAGAAATAATTCCTTCAACACTGTGCAACTACTTACAAAGTCTGCATTCTATTACTATTAATCTTCTCAGCACTCCTTATCACCCATCCACTCCCACTTCTTTATTATTTTTTTTTATTTGGTTTGTCAATTGCTTACAAGATAATAGGTATAAGTAAAAACATAGTTATGAATACATGGATACATATAAGAAAAATAAAACAAACAATAGGACAGGGACGGTAGGCACGTTGGTGCACTTATACATGCCCCCTACAACTACCCAAAAGAAGCCTGCACGAAGGAGTACAATGCGCACTGTGCCTCTGATGGAAAAACCTATGATAATAAGTGTTTCTTCTGTAATGCATATATGTGAGTATAAGGTTTACTAAGAACAGTTGGTGACAAGAGAACTTTTATTGGCAGCTCTTTTAAAATAAACAATATTCTAATAGAAATGAACTGTGAGGTGGTGTTAAACAGTATAATTTACTGTCAGGGGACAGAAGGAAATATCTCCTTGGTCAATTTCATGGGATCCTTAGTTTCCTTGCTGATTCCTTTCTTTTGGGCACACAATAGCAGCCAGTAGATTCTTGACTTATCATAATGGATCCTTGGCTTTGTTTCCTCACCAGTCACAGTGGCAGAACTCTCCAGCTGAAATTCATTGGAGAATGCAAGTAATTGGAAGATGTAGAAGAAAATAGTACTAAAATACTACTAAAAGTATTTGCTTCCTTCAAATACAGCACCACCACCTTGGTACAAATGATGTATCCCAGAAGGATGTACTTTCTGTTCAGAAAGACTTCCAGAGCTTGGGGTATGAACTTAGTAATATGGGCTGTAGATTTATCTTTTCAGAGGTTCTACCAGTATACAAGGAACAAAAAGGGAAAGGGCAGGATTTAATGTGTGGCTAAAGGAGTGGTGTAAAAGGGAAGGCTTTGGTTTTATTAGTCATGATGTCTGCAGCTGGTCCAATGAAAACCTGAAAAAAAGAGATGGTTTGCATCCATCAAAGAATGGGACTGAGTTATTTGGCATTAAATTCACAGATTTCCTGGATAAACATTTAAACTGAACAGCGGGGACAGAGAATTAATGGATTCAGAACATTTCTGTCCCCAGCAACCTAAAATTAATAAGGATACCAGTGCATGCAAAATAGATGTTTGTGCAGGTAAGATTATCAACCTTGATGCCAATGTAATATATAAAGTATATATTTATAAACCAAAATAAGCTATTTTCTGGATATGTGAGCACATAGATATTTAAATAGAAAAATAAACCCATCAAACAGTATAGTGTTTATGCTGTCATATTACAAATAAAGCAATGTGCAAACTTCTGCTAAGTGCTACACCAATATTTCTTATAATCAGGTGCTAAACGTGTAAGGAAATTGTCACCTTTTCCCACCTAGAATTAAGGTTGCTTGAAGAAATTGTGGTATAGCTTCAACCTTATATGACTGAAAGGGCAATTTCTCAGCCCTAGCTAATCAGTTGTAATAATAAAAAAATTCCACTGCTTTGTGACAGAATTTCATAATCAGGATCATGCTCAAGGTTATCGCGAGGCTAAGAACTGTATTCTGTGTGTTCTTTAATAAGAATATACACAAACCCTCACAAATGCATTGGTGTAAGCTAAAAAGCATGTCTTTAGAAGGGAAAAGGAGATAATCTAAACGAAGTAAATTAATATCCCCTTGTTATTTCATTTGATGGCAGCCAAGAAATTTCCTTCAGGGAAACTGAAGACAGTTTTGATGGTGCATGTGAGGATTGCAACCTTTCTTCCGCCTTGCATGTAATTAGGTTCAGGAACAGAAATCCCATCTTATTCTTCTGACATCAGTGGCTGAAAATGTTCCTTTCTTCTTTGGAGAACCTAGAAAAAATGGTTAGTTTAGGAAAACAAGCAGCTGGTATCTGAAGGTTGATCAAGTTTAGTGTTTTCCCTTTCACACACTTGTGGCTTTCCTTCCTCCTTAAAATTGCAAAGTTGTAAGAATGGCAAACAATACAATATGTTATATATAGGCTAGAGGTATGCAGCCTTTCCTGGGCCAAGAACCACCTTCTGGGCATAGTTCTGAGTCAACCTTTACCTCTCCTTTTATCTATCTTTACCTCCAGTTTTCCATCTCTTTTGTAAGCAAAACCCACTTTTATGATTTTTTTTTTTTAAAAAAGAACCATCATCCATCCTTGACAAATTTTAAAGAAAAAATAAATATGCCACTTGTGTTTGACTGGATAAAATTTGTAAAGGCACTTGGTTGATTTATGAACTGATCTTGGCAAGATAGCGGTTTCGAAGAAGTGTCTTGATTCTCTTCCTTACTATGATTTCATCAGCCTGATCAGTTTTTTTAAATGCTGTATCTAATATTTGAGTTGCTTGAAACCACCCCAGGATTTGTGACCCACAGTTTGAGAAGTCCTAGTGTAGAGATTTTCCCCGTGATATAATCAAATCTATATACTGTAAGTAGCCACTTGCTTTTATTTGGTTCTGATATGGAACCCTTTGAGACATGCACGTCAATTTTCTAAGAAAAAAATGTGTTTGGCTAGATAAAATTTGAAGTGAAATTTGATTTCAATTTCTTATGGACATGTGATATGATAGAGGTACAGGTTGCGTTGTATCAATTTGAGATGTTCCTTTTAGGCGAGAGCTCAAAGCAGAAGCAGCAAGTGACAACCAGCCTTCAAAGAGATAAGAAGAAAGGTAGGTTTTATTTACATTTTTCTGGGCCACGAAATTCTCTTCCCTTTCGAAAGGGGCTTAGAATTACTTTGTTACATCCAGACTTACTTTCACCTTTTACTTAAGGCTATCATCCACTTTTCAAGCGAAATGCACTCATTCTGGGCAGGCATAAGATAAATCAGGGGTCCCCAACCACCGGGCCGCGGACCGGTCCCGGTCCGTGGAACATTTCCTACCGGGCCGCCGGTTTGCTGCGCGCCGCCATCTTGTTTGATGAGAAAGTGCTTCCAGGTGAGCTTTTCCAGTTGGAAAGCAGCATTTGGGTCCTGAAGGAATCCTCGCGCCTTAGTTTCATCGAGCGGGGGGCTTCGAACAAACTAAGGTACGAGGATTCTTTCAGCACCCAAGGCAAGGCGAGCCGAGCGACCGTCCCGAAGCGAAGCCCATCGACAAAGGTACAAAGGAGGAGTTGAAGGTGGCGGAGAGAAGTGGTGGACGGCTGGCTGGCCGGTCACTCGGCTCGCCTTGCCTTGTCATGCATGCTAATGCTGGTACCAGGCAGCGGATCATTTTGTGATGCCAGTACTGGGCCGCGGCACAAAAAAGGTTGGGGGCCACTGAGATAAATGATCGAATAAAAGAATTGGAAGGGGCCTTGGAGACCCTAACACTAACCCTAGTTCAACCCCATGCTCAAGCAAAAGAAACCCTATATCATTTCAGACAAATGGCTCTCCAATCTCTTCCCAAAACCCTCTAGTGTTGAGGCACCCATGACATCTGGAACAAGTCATTCCACTGATTAATTGTTCTAACTGTCAGGAAATTTATCCTTAGCTCTAGGCTGGTTCTTTCCTTGGTTAGTTCTTCATCCATTGTTTCTTGGCCTGCCTTCAGGTGTTTTGGAGAATAGCCTGACTCCCTCTTTTTTGTGGCAGCCCCTGAGATATTGGAACACTGTTTTCATGTCACCCCTAGTTCTTCTTTTCATCTAACTAGACATAGCCAACTCCTGCAACTGTTTTTCATGTGCTTTCCTCTCCAGACCCCTAATTATTTTTGTTGCTCTTTTCATTCTTTCTAGACCAAAATTGGGTGCAATATTCCAAGTATGGTTTTACCAAGGCTTTATAAAGTGGTACAGGTAGTCCTCAACTGATGACCATAATGGAGCCCAAAAATTCTAGGGCTAAGCAAAACATTTGTTAAGTGAATGTTTTCCCATGTTACAACCTTTCTTGCCACAGTTGTTAAATGAATCCCTGCAGTTGTTCAGTTAGCAACATGATTGTGAAGGTGAATCTGACTTTCCTCTTGACTTTGCTTGTCAGAAGATCACAAAATGTGATCACATGACCCCAGGACACTGCAATTGTCACAGATATAAGCCAGTTGCCAAGCAGCTGAATTTTGATCATTTGACTATGGAGATGTTACAATGGTTTTAAGTGTGAAGAAAGGTCATAAATCACATTTTTCAGTGACGTTGTAATTTCAAGCACTCACTAAATGAACTGTTGTAAGTCAAGAACTACCTATATTAACACTGCAGGTGATCTTGATTCTATTCCTCTGTTAATCATTTTAGGACTATGTTGGCCTTTTTGGAAACTTCAGCACAACATACGTACACACGTACATACATACATACATAAGACAGAACTCTGAGGGGAAAACTGTAATATGTAGTATCCTACATAATAAGTAGAGACTTGGTTAATTTTTGAGTTAAGACCTAAAGTTATCAGAGACTTCTAAATAAATTATTTGTATTTATAGATAATGGTTATCAATATGGATGTAGATATTTGCAGATTTGGCAACAGAAATGAAAATAGATTAGGACTAATAGTAAAAAGCATCTTCCTTCATGAATATTCAAATATTTCAAGAATGGACTTGAAAGGCCCAAATGGCAATATCACTGAAACAACTTTGCTAAGCAGTGTAGTTCTAAAGTGAAATGTCATGTGATTACAGGCTGTGTTTGTTAAGCAAAAAAACCTACAGTCATTAAGTGCCATATGATGTGATCACCAATTGCAGCTTCCTGTCAGTTTCCCCATTCAGTTTGCTTGTTGGAAGCCATCTGTGAAGCTCGCAAATGGCAATCAAGTGGCTGTGGGGCAATGTGATCATTGTAAATATCTTCTGGTTGAAAAGCACCTGAATTATAATAACACAAGCACATTTTTTCCCACAGAGAGAAACTTTCTCACAGAAAAAACAGTGTTATGTTAAAAAAAAAAAAAACTGGGTTGGTTAGAAGAGATGAGGGGAGGAAAAAGAAATCAAGTTGGATATTAGATAGTGCTGAAGATTTGTTTCTTCTGGAGGATCCTGGGGCTAGGTTCAGTGGTGGGATTCAAAATTTTTACTACCGGTTCTGTGGGCGTGGCTTATTTGGTGGGTGTGGCTTAGGGTCACATGACTGAGTGGGCGTGGCTTGGTGGCCATGTGATGGAGTGGTCATATGACTGTGTGGGCGTGGCTTGGTGGTCATGTGACTGGGTGGGTGTGGCCAACTCAATGTCACTCACATCAAGGGGTGCCTCGCCCGGCCCCTCCCCTCCCAGCCATTCCTTGTCAAACCCAGCCTCAACATATCTATAGTTCTGTAAAAATGTTGTTCACCTTTTAGCACTGAGTTTTTTCCTCTCCCCCTCTTCTTTCTTCTTCTTTTCTTTCTGTCTCTCTTTCTTTCCCCCCTTCCTCTTTCTTTCTTTCTCTTTCTTTCTCTCTTTCTTTCTCTCCCTTCCTCTTTCTTTCTTGCTCTTTCTTCCTTTCTTGCTGTTTCCTTCTTGCCTTTCCTCCCTCCCTCCCTTCCTTCCTTTCCTTCCTTGACTCACACACACACACACACACACACCTTTTCTGGGAAGAACTTATTGGGCAAACTCCAGAGCAGCGAGAAGCAGGACAATAAAGAAAGCAGCAGCCCCAGAACATCCATCCGCCCTCCCTTTCAAAGCACATGGGTGGTGGCGGCAGCAGCGGCGGGCGTGCCCCGAAAGGCAGGGAGAAAGTGAACGGAAAGGCTTTCCATTTGCATTCTCTGCTGTGCTGGAGATGGGGCTGAGAGGGGCAGCAGTGGCATATGGGCACCCCCCAAAAGAGAGGCCGGGAATCCTGTGGCTGCTTCCCATAGCCTCGCTGTGGCTGCCACTGTCCCCCATACCCTCTGGGTTGGCCCGAAAAAGGTGCCCCACCTTGGCCTCCTCCACCCGGAAAGGTCCTGGGCAGTGGGGGGGAGGCCTAGAAAGGTCCCGGGAGGGTGGGCAAGGGCCTAGCACAAAACAGGCTTACCTGTGAGCAGGGCATGCAGATCAGGGCTGCTCAGTTAAGGTGCAGGCACCACGTGGGGAAGTCAGGTTAGGCAAGCCATGAAGGGCCCAGCGTGCCACATAGAAAGGGAGGAGTGACTGGGCGGGGCAAGCGGCGGGTGGGCGAGCTGTGTGAGCGAGCATCAGGTGGGTGGGGCAACTGAGCGACCAGGGACGGGGAATTGGTTCAGGGGTGTGGCCAGCCAGAAGTCACTACCAGTTCCGCGACCCATGACAAATTCTTGCTACCGAGTTGTCAGAACCGTTGTGAACTGGCTGAATACCACCTCTGGCTAGGTTCCTAATGTTCTTGGAAGAAGTCTGGATGATCACCAAAGAAGAAAAATAACCCACAAAGAGCGTGACTTCCTGGGTTTGATGGCCCCCAAGGAAGAAAACCAGGTATTACCAGCCCAAGGGAAAATTCCAACCAGTTTAATGAACACCTTTGTTCAACTCTAAAAGGAAAGGATGGTGTAAGAAAAGCTGTGTACAGATATTCCTCATTTAGCAGTTGTCTCGTACAGTGACATTCAGAGTTAGGAGGGTGAAGAAAAGGAAACTGGATCAATTCTCGCATTTACAACCTCTGCAAGTCTGTAAAGCAAAGGAAAGCTGAAGAAAGATCATAAGCAGAGTCTCAGTTTCACTTAGCAACTACTTCACTTAATGACCAAATTGTCAGTCCCAATTTGTGGTCACTAAACAAAGACTACCAACACTTACTGTACATAGTATCAAACTTAAGCTAATTACTTGACATGCAGAGAAAGATTTGACTTAGACGTATTGATAGAGGCAGCAATGAATCATTGCCATATTCCTATTCTCTTCTAGCTGAGGGTAAAGAATGTAGAGTAAAGCACCTGAAGGCAGGTCAAGGAACAATGGATGGAAACTAAACAAGGAGAGAAGCACCCTGGAATTAGGGAAAAACTTTGTGACAGTGAGACCAATTAATCAGTGAAATGACTTGCCCCCAGAAGTTGTGAATGCTCAAACACTGGAGGTTTTTAAGAAGAGATTGGAACACCACTTGTCTGAAATGGTGCAGGGTTTCCTGCTTGACAGGTCTCTTATAATTCTGTTATTCTGTTAACGTGGGAAAATGCATTCGGCAAACCATCTTAATGGAATACTGCTTCGATTGCTTTACACGGCAGAAAACTGAGCTGAGAAGCTTACGTGTCTTTCAAAGGTGCTTTTTTTCCTTAGGAAGAAGAAGAAGCCATTTCACTTCTCACCCAAGAAGCTTTATTGGTTCTGGCAGGATGGTGGGGGCAATGGAAGGATTAGTTCTGACAAGATGGGTGCTGGCTTGGAAGGATCATATTTCTTTGCAGTCATCTGGTCATTAGCACTCTCCCTGAGAGCTCTTGAGGCCACTTGTGTGTTTATCTATGCCCGCAGGGTCAGGGGTGGGCTTCAAAAATTTCAGCAAAGGGTTCTCCGCAGGGTTGCTGGGTGGGCGTGGCCATGGTAGGCGTGGCCTAGTTGGCGCCCTGCACCATGGGGGGGGGGGGTATTTTTGCCCTCCCTGGGCTCCGGAGGCTTTCCTCGTGCCTCTGGGAGGGCGAAAATGGCCTCCCTGGGCTCTGGAAGCTCTCTGGAAGCCGGAAACGGGCCCATTCCCAGCCTTCCTGAACTTCCGGGAGGTCGATTTCTTGCCCTACCTGAGCTTCTGTGCGCGCCCTGCACATACCTGCATCCAAAACAGGCCGCATGGGGACTCCTGGGAGGGCAAGGGTGAGGTGGGTAGAGCCAGCCAGAAGTGGGATTTGGGGTTTCTCCAAACTGCACAGAATCTTAGCTCGGGGCTTCCCAAAACCCTGCGAACCTCCAGCAGCCCAGCCCTGCGCAGGGTCGCCTGTATCAGAGTGCAACTGCTGAAAGGACTGCATTGTAGACAGGAGATAGGTGGTTTATCTCTGTTAATAATTAAGGGGGAAAGTCACGGGGAGGGTTTTCTTGGCCGTATGATGGAATATTTGCCTTTGTGAAATATACTTCACCTGGAATAAGAGATATAGTAATAAACAGAATATTGCTCCTCCAAAAGTGAGGGAGAGCCTTCTAACTAATGTGATATTGGTAGCAAACTTCTAATTATTGTATCTTCTTCAGATTCATAAATATATTGAACATATACCTGTAGTCATGCAGTTATGCATCGTAATTAAAAATAATAATAAAATACATGGTGGTTTTGGTGGGAGTTAGTAAATAATAAGGTTGGTCCTGGAAATCTGAATTTTGCCCATTTATCCATAGTCTAATTTATTTAGAACTTCCTTAGTTATATTTTTGTTCTTGGACATTTGCAATGTTTCTGAAATCCATCATTGGTTTCTTCATTAACCCTGTGGTCTAACTGAATTTTTAGTTTTGCAAAGCTGAATTGTTGGTGTCAAAAGAAATGGAGCAACAATTGCATTGTTTTAAAAACACACTGTGTTTGTATCGCAACATTTCCTGGTTGTACAGCTGGGCCCCAGGATACACATATACCTTTGGGTGGTTAGAATGGATATGGACTAGAGAAGTAATAGTGAATAAACATTATTTAACTGCTAGAACCTTAAACTTTTAGCCACACTTTTCCCCACAAATTTGAAACTTTACTGATCTGTTAGAATGATATATATATATATATATATATATATATATATATATATACACTTGTGGTATTTTCATACGTCATTGTAGTTTTGTGGTATGTTTTCAGCAGAATCTCATCTGCCATCATCAGGCTTCTGTATTTTGATACAGAATACAGAATACACAATATAGAAGCCTGATGATGGCAGATGAGATTCAGCTGAAACGTTGGTACTTTTCCACAATTAAAGTTGTGCTGGGAAAGCTGTACAACGCACCATGCAGAACATCTGCCATCAAAACTTAGAAACATATATATATATATATATATATATATATATATATATATATATATATATATATATATATATATATATACACACACACACACACACACACACACACACACACACACACATACATACATACATACATACATATGTTTTCTGTGGTTTTAAGGTATTTGTATGTGATCTTTGAAAAGAAGATAACATATATATATATATATATATATATGGTATTCACTGTTCGGTATTTTCCCATGTCATTGTAGTGGTGCTTTTAAAGCTGTAGCAACGTTTGCAGAATCTCATCGATCTCAGGCTTCGTAAAGGCAGAAGGATCAGAGGAAAGAATATGGTGGTGGTGATGTATTTGAAGGAATCAAATACTTTTAGTAGTATTTTAATACTATTTTCTTCTACATCTTCCAATTACTTGCATTTAGTAGTAGTATCTTCTTCTACATCTTCAAATTACTTGCATTGTCCAATGAATTTCAGCTGAAGAGTTCTGCCACTGTCACTGGTGAGGAAACAAAGGCAAGGATCCATTATGATAAGACAAGAATCTATTGGCTGCCATTGTGTGCCCAAAAGAAAGGAATCAGCAAGGGAACTAAGGATCCCATGAAATTGACCAAGGAGATATTTCCTTCTGTCCCCTAACAGTAAATTATACTGTTTAACACCACCTCACAGTTCATTTCTATTAGAATATCATTTATTTTAAAAGAGCTGCCAATAAAAGTTCTCTTGTCACCAACTGTTCTTAGTAAACCTTATACTCACATATATGCATTACAGAAGAAACACTTATTATCATAGGTTTTTCCATCAGAGGCACAGTGCGCATTGTACTCCTTCGTGCAGGCTTCTTTTGGGTAGTTGTAGGGGGCATGTATAAGTGCACCAACGTGCTCTACCATCCCTGTCCTATTGTTTGTTTTATTTTTCTTATATGTATCCATGTATTCATAACTATGTTTTTACTTATACCTATTATCTTGTAAGCAATTGACAAACCAAATAAAATAAAATAAAGAAGTGGGAGTGGATGGGTGATAAGGAGTGCTGAGAAGATTAATAGTAATAGAATGCAGACTTTGTAAATAGTTGCACAGTGTTGAGGGGATTATTTCTTTTGCAGAGTGATGGTGTTCGGGGGAAAACTGTCCTTGTGTCTAGTTGTTCTGATGTGCAGTGCTATATAGTGTCGTTTTGAGGGAAGGAGTTGAAACAATTTATGTCCAGGATGTGAGGGGTCTGTAAATATTTTCACAGTCCTCTTTTTTGCTCGTGAGTATACAGGTCCTCGACTGAAGGCAGGTTGATAATAATTGTTTTTTCTGCACTCCTAATTACTCTCTGAAGTAATCTTCTGCAACAGTTTGAACCTAATTTACGGAATACAAACTAAAGAACCCTTTTCCAGTAGTGACCACAATATGATTGACTTTTGTCTCAACATACATCCGCACAAAAATCACCACAATGATGTAATCCCCTATTGTAACTTCAAAAAAGGCAACTATGATCTTATAGACAACGATCTCTCATCCCTTGATTGGCAATCTCTATTCACTGGATGCAATACCGTTGAAGACCATTATAACATATTTTTACTTGAAGTCAAAAGAGTCATCAAACTATATGTTCCAACAACAACTCCCAAAACAAAACAAAAAAGCAGATTACCCATATCAATAAGGAAACTTCAATCCAAAAAGAGATCACTCTGGCGGAAAAACAAATCTGGTCACGTTGCCAATTTCAAAAACCGATACAAAAATTTATGCCACCAGATAAAGACTGAATGCACCAATTATCACATTAAACAAGAGGAAAACCTTCTAAGCACCAATTCCACCCAAGCTTTTTACAATTTTGTAAACAACAAACTAAAAGACTCAAGGTCCAACCCTCCTTGATAAGACCTGATGGTAAAGACTGCAACGACGACACCATTAAAGCCAACATCTTTAACACATTCTTCGGCTCAGTATTTGTAAACAGCAATGGATCATGCCCAGTATTTCCTAGCCGTACCACAGATAACAACAATGACCTAATACATATCGATTTCACAGAAGACAATGTCGAAAAATCACTACGCAATCTAAAACCATCTCTATCTATTGGACCGGATGGAATATGTGCCTACTTCTTAAGAAAGCTATCCACTGCCATAGCCAAACCTCTAAGCATAATCTTTGAAAAATCTTTCAGGACCAGCTCCTTGCCTAACCTACGGTCACAAGCCACAGTCATCCCCATCTTCAAAAAGGGAGACCCAAGCCTAGTTGAAAATTACAGGCCAATCTCCTTATGCTGCGTCACCTGTAAAGTCATGGAATCAATTATTAACCAATCCATCATCCTCCACTTAGAGACAAACAACCTACTCTCCAATAAACAATTTGGTTTCAGAAAAAAACTATCCTGTAATCTGCAACTCTTACACTGCAAAAACATATGGACGACACAACTCGACCAGGGCAAAGCAATTGACGCAATCTACATAGACTTCTGTAAAGCCTTTGATTCAGTGGTACACGACAAACTACTCCTAAAAATAAAATCCTATGGTATCTCTGGACAACTGAATAACTGGATAGAAGCATTCCTGTCAAACAGACAACAAATGGTCAAAATCGGGAGCGTTCTATCAAATCCAGTACCTGTCAATAGTGGTGTCCCCCAGGGCAGTGTTCTAGGACCAACTCTCTTCATACTCTACATAAACAACCTCTGTAATCATATTAAGAGCAATTGCGTTCTCTTCGCTGATGATGTAAAGCTGTTCAATACCACAGACAATACTGCTACCCTACAAAAAGATCTTGACTATGTATCTGAATGGTCAAACAAATGGCAACTTCAAATCTCAACAAATAAATGCTCTGTCTTACATATTGGCAAAAAAAATCAGAAAATAAAATACAAGCTGAATAGTCAAGATCTTGTTGATGACCCAAGCTCTGTAAAGGACCTGGGAATACTCACCTCTAATGATCTAAGTGCTAGAGCCCACTGCAACTACATAGCCAAAAAGGCATTAAGAGTTGTTAACCTAATCCTACGTAGTTTCTTCTCTGGTAATATCACACTACTAACCAGAGCATACAAAACATTTGCTAGACCAATACTCGAATACAGTTCATCAGTCTGGAACCCTCATTACGTATCTGATATTAGCACAATTGAGAAAGTCCAGAAATATTTCACAAGAAGAGTTCTCCACTCTTCTACTCGTTGTAGAATACCTTATGCCACCAGACTTGAAATTCTAAAACTAGAAAACCTTGAATTACGCCGTCTTCCGTCTGACTTAAGCATGGTATATAAAATCATACATTGCAATGTCCTACCTGTCAATGAATACTTCAGCTTCAACCATAACAACACAAGAGCACACAATAGATACAAACTCAAAGTAAACCGCACCAAACTTGATTGCAGGAAATACGACTTCAGCAATAGAGTGGTCAATGTCTGGAATACTCTACCCGACTCTATAGTCTCTTCCCCAAACCCCAAAAACTTTAACCTTAGACTGTCTACCATTGACCTCACCCCTTTCCTAAGAGGTCTGTAGGGGGCGTGCATAAGCGCACCATCGTGCCTACCGTCCCTGTCCTATTGTTTCTCTTATTCTTTTATTTTTCTTATATGTACCCATTTCATGTATTCACAACTATATATACACTTATACTTATTATCTTGTAAACAATTGGCAAATCAAATAAATAAATAAATAAATAAATAAATAAGTCTGTGTCTGTCTTGTTGGGTTGCAGAACCAAACCAGACAGTTATAGAGGTGCAGATGACAGATTCAATAATTCCTCAGTAGAACTGTAATAGCAGCTGCTTGGGCAGTTTGAGCTTTCTGAGTTGATGCAGAAAGAACATTCTTTGTTGTGCTTTTTTGATGAGGTTTTTCATGTTAGGTGTCCATTTTAAGTCTTGTGATATGATAGAACCTATACTCATTTTTTCATAGTACTCAATGAAATCCATTCTACATTCTTCATTTAGTGGTTGTATAAACTATTCTTCTTAATAGATGTCTTATGATAATAGAATATTGACAAAGGTTGCTGAAGAAATTGGCAAAAAGCAAAAGAACGGGTATCTTCAATTTTACCATCGTAAGAACCCTTTAGAAAGGTTAAGCTGAGATAATTACTGGTCCAAGGTTAGCCAGCGCGTTTCCACAGCTGAATGGGGATTTGAGCTTGGTTTATAAAAATTATGTGTGCAATGCCACCATCAGAAAACCAAATATGCTTCTGTGCCCTTTCTATGAAGAAAGATTAGTAATATTATTAAGGCAATGATGAGCCCACATTCCTAATGATGGGCGTTCTTCCATTTGTTACTGTAGTCAAAGTAGTTACAGCTTAATTAGATCCTTGGTTTGTTTTGTTTTCTGACCCCTAGCAAATGCCCACTTTTAATATAAATATTAGAAGGAGAACAACAGACACAATGCATTGGTTTCCTGGCTATCATTTTGCACTCAGTTAGCCTTCTGTAAGCAATCCCAAGGAGTTCAACAAAACTATTTTGCTAAAGTTAATGGGAAAGGGATTCCTGAATTCTGACCTAGCTCAAAAATGGACTTAGCTAGATAGATGCATATTAGGACAAAGGATTCTTTTCTTTTGTTAATTTTTCCTGCTTGAAGAAAGCATTCTCACAGCAAATGACATCTGTTACCCAGGAATAACATTTGGCCATAGTATCATAACTGGTATTGAAGTAATTTATGACTGCTGTGCATAACTACGGTTTTTGTTCATGCGGAAAGTAAGGGTACAAACCATTGTGTCTGACTCTCATTATGCCTCAGACGTACTGCCTCTTTTTGTACAACGCAGTGGCATATAAACCAGGGGTGGGATACAAATATTTTTACTACCAGTTCTGTGGGTGTGGCTAGGTGGGCGTGGCTAGGTGGGCATGGCCAGGTGACTGGGAGGGCATGGCTTTTTTGTGTGTGCAGCACACACACCCCTCCTTTTTTTTTGGCCTCCTGGCCCTCAGAGAAGCCTCCTGGGGGTGCATTTTTGCGTTTTGGTAGTCTGGAGTTTTGAAAAAACTACTGAGCTGAACTGTACTGAACTGTATACTGTATACTGAACTGTAAGGAAAAATGACTGTCTGAGGTATCGCATATCGCATGAAGGGATAGAATTGGACCCGGAGAAGGTCTAAGCAGTTTCAGAATGGTCTCCGCCACATACCAGAAACACAGTTGCAAAGTTTTCTAGGTTTTGCTAATTTCTACCATCAATTTATCCCAGCTTTTGCAAAGATTGCGTTGCCCATTACAAATCTCCTAAAGACAAAAGGAGAACTAAAACCAAAGCCCAATCGACCTTTGGAGTGGTCCATTGAAGGCCAAGTGGCTTTTTTTTTTAAACAATTTTATTAATTTTCTACAAACAAACAAGACAAACAAAACATTAAAACATCAACTCTCTTATGTACGTACAGTGTGTCGGTTGGTTCATCAGTTTTGTGCATTCATTTCGTAGTCTCAATTACAGTTATATTACATAACAACTCATATTGTCAATCCAAACTTATATATCCTAATATCGCTATTAATAAATCATTTGACTATACTTTTAATCATTCATGCTTTATGAGATAACAATACTTTAAACAGTTTATTCTATAACAAATCATATAATCATACCAAATCTATCCTAAAAAACACTTTATAGATATAATATCAAATAACATAGTCAAAAAAATAAAAATAAAGGTATTCCTTGCTATCTAACTTTCTAAATATTCTATTATCGTATTTTGTCATCTAGCCACTGATAAAAAAGATCCCAAATTTCATAAAATTGTTTATCCTCTAATTTCAAATGTCAATCTACTCATCTCAGCACATTCCAATATTTTCTTAATAATTTCTTCCTGTGATGGTATTTTCTCATTCTTCCAGTTTTTAGCAAATACAATCCTAGCTGCTGTTAACACATTTACAATCAGATATTTCAAATCTTTACTATATGTATCTGGTAAGATTCCCAATAAAAAGAACTCTGGTTTCAAATCTATACGTTTCTTTGTCATTTTTTCCAACCACATGCGAATTTTAGTCCAATATTTTTTAGCGTCCTCACAAGTCCACCACATATGGTAATATGAGCCAGGTATCTGATGACATTTCCAGCCTTTTTCAGATTTGTTCTTGAACATTCTTGCTATTCTTGTCGGGGGAAAGTGCCACCTGTAAAACATCTTATACAAATTTTCCTTATATGCTGTTGACATTGTCATTTTATAATTTTGAGACCACAATTTTTGCCATTTCTCTAAATCAATCCCATATCCAAAATTCTTCCCCCAAACAATCATAGTTTCTTTAACTTGTTCTTCTTCTAATTTAATTCCCAGTAAATAACCATATAACTTTTTAATCACCTTCTCATCAGTACCCATCAAGATCTTATCTAGATCAGACTGTTTATCATAGAATCCCTCTGTTTTAGAATCTTCATCATACCTTGAATGTATTTGCGCATATGAAAACCAATTAATCTTTATACTTTGTTCCTCTAAACTTTGTATCGATTTAAGTTCACCCTTTTCATCCAATAGTTCCCCATATCTAACTGTTAGTTCCTTCTGATAAATTATAGGATAGGAAAATGCTTCAATAGTCAATAACCAAACTGGAATTTTCAAATAACATTGTCTTTTTATCTTCTCCCAGATTAACCACAAAGACTCCCGTATATAATGTCTTCTAAAATAACCCTATGTTTTAGTTCCCTTATACCATAAAAAGGCATGCCAACCCAACAGCAAATCATGACCTTCTAATGTCAGCAATCTAGTCTTTCTTAATGTTATCCATTCCTTAACCCACATCAAACTTGCAGCTTGATAGTACAATTCCCAATTGGGCAGGCCAACACCTCCTCTAGTTCTAGCATCTTGCAAAAGCTTTAGCTTTATTCTCGCTTTCTTACCTTGCCATATATACTTCAACATAATTTTATTTAAATCATCAAAATAGTCTTTTCCAAGCCTAATTGGTATTATTTGAAACAGAAATAGGATTCTGAGTAAAATATTCATCTTGATTGTTGAAATTCTCCCTATTAATGACAATTGCAAGTTTTCCCATTTCTTCAAGTCTGTAGCTATCTGTTGTTTAAGTTTAATATAATTATTCTCTTTTAATGTTTTATTTATTTATTTATTTATTTATTTATTTGATTTGCCAATTGTTTACAAGATAATAAGTATAAGTGTATACATAGTTGTGAATACATAAAATGGGTACATATAAGAAAAATAAAAGAAGAATAAGAGAAACAATAGGACAGGGACGGTAGGCACGTTGGTGCGCTTATGTACGCCCCCTACAGACCTCTTAGGAAAGGGGTGAGGTCAATAGTAGACAGTCTAAGGTTGAAGTTTTTGGGGTTTGGGGAAGAAACTACAGAGTCGGGTAGAGTATTCCAGACATTGACCACTCTATTGCTGAAGTCGTATTTCCTGCAATCAAGTTTGGTGCGGTTAACTTTGAGTTTGTATCTATTGTGTGCTCTTGTGTTGTTATGGTTGAAGCTGAAGTATTCATTGACAGGTAGGACATTGCAATGTATGATTTTATATACCATGCTTAAATCAGACCGAAGGCGGCGTAATTCAAGGTTTTCTAGTTCTAGAATTTCAAGTCTGGTGGCATAAGGTATTCTACAACGAGTAGAGGAGTGGAGAACTCTTCTTGTGAAATATTTCTGGACTTTCTCAATTGTGCTAATATCAGATATGTAATGTGGGTTCCAGACTGATGAACTGTATTCGAGTATTGGTCTAGCAAATGTTTTGTATGCTCTGGTTAGTAGTGTGATATTACCAGAGAAAAAGCTACATAGGATTAGGTTAACAACTCTTAATGCCTTTTTGGCTATGTAGTTGCAGTGGGCTCTAGCACTTAGATCATTCGAGGTGAGTATTCAAGGTCCTTTACAGAGCTTGGGTCATCAACAAGATCTTGACTATTCAGCTTGTATTTTATTTTCTGATTTTTTTTGCCAATATGTAAGACAGAGCATTTATTTGTTGAGATTTGAAGTTGCCATTTGTTTGACCATTCTGATACATAGTCAAGATCTTTTTGTAGGGTAGCAGTATTGTCTGTGGTATTGAACAGCTTTACATCATCAGCGAAAAGAAGCGCAATTGCTCTTAATATGATCACAGAGGTCATTTATGTAGAGTATGAAGAGAGTTGGTCCTAGAACACTGCCTTGGGGGACACCACTATTGACAGGTACAGAATTTGATAGGACGCTCCCAATTTTGACCATTTGTTGTCTGTTTGACAGGAATGCTTCTATCCAGTTATTCAGTTGTCCAGAGATACCATAGGATTTTATTTTTAGGAGTAGTTTGTCGTGTACCACTGAATCAAAGGCTTTACAGAAGTCTATGTAGATTGCGTCTATTGCTTTGCCCTGGTCGAGTTGTGTCGTCCATATGTTTTTGCAGTGTAAGAGTTGCAGATTACAGGATAGTTTTTTTTCTGAAACCAAATTGTTTATTGGAGAGTAGGTTGTTTGTCTCTAAGTGGAGGATGATGGATTGGTTAATAATTGATTCCATGACTTTACAGGTGACGCAGCATAAGGAGATTGGTCTGTAATTTTCAACTAGGCCTGGGTCTCCCTTTTTGAAGATGGGGATGACTGTGGCTTGTGACCATAGGTTAGGCAAGGAGCTGGTTCTGAAAGATTTTTCAAAGATTATGCTTAGAGGTTTGGCTATGGCAGTGGATAGCTTTTTTAAGAAGTAGGCACATATTCCATCCGGTCCAATAGATAGAGATGGTTTTAGATTGCGTAGTGCTTTTTCAACATTGTCTTCTGTAAAATCGATATGTATTAGATCATTGTTGTTATCTGTGGTACGGCTAGGAAATACTGGGCATGATCCATTGCTGTTTACAAATACTGAGCCGAAGAATGTGTTAAAGAGGTTGGCTTTAATGGTGTCGTCGTTGCAGTCTTTACCATCAGGTCCTATCAAGGGTGGGACATCTTGCTGTCAAATGTATCCCCAGATACTTGACCTTATTCGTAACTTGGATTTTCAACAGGTCTGCCAGTTCTTCTCTTTGTCTCAGTAGCATGTTCTTTGTCAAAATCTTTGTTTTGTCTTTATTTATTTTCAAACCAGCCACCTCACCATATATCTCTATCTTTTCTAATGGATCTTCCAAAATAAAGGCTGTCATCAGCAAAGGCTTGCAGTTTGAATTCTTCCTTTTTAATTTTCATTCCTTTTATGCTTTTATCATCTCTAATATTTCTATTCAACACTTCCAAAGTCAATACAAATAGCAAAGGAGATAGGGGACATCCTTGTCTTGTGCCTTTTCTTATATTGATAAAGTCTGTAAGTTCTCCCTCCATCATTACCTTTGCTGTCTGTTTATTGTATATGGCTTCTATTGCATGGATAAATTTTCTGGCGAAACCCATCTGTTCCAATAGTAATAACATAAATCTCCAGTTCACGTTATCAAATGCCTTTTGAGCATCTAGGAATATCAAAGCCATTTGCTTTTCAGGATGTGCCTCATAGTATTCTAAAGTATCCAAGATTACTCTCATATTGTCTCTAATTTGTCTCTTTGGCAAAAATCCATTTTGATCTGGGTGAATGAAATTATTTAAGTATTTTTTAAGTCTTTCTGCTAAAATTGAAGCAAAGATTTTATAATCTGCATTTAATAAAGAAATAGGTCTATAATTCTTAATTTGCAGTGGGTCAGCCTCTTCTTTTGGAATAAGTGTAATATAAGCCTCTGACCATGTTTTGGGTATCATCTTCTTTGACATAGCTTCATTCATAACTTCTAGCAATGGAATGCTCAATGATTCTTGAAATATTTTATAGAATTCTGCCGGAAGCCCATCTGGACCTGGTGCTTTCCCATTAATTTGTTTCCTAAGTGCTTCAGTTAATTCCATCATTGTTATGTTGCTTTCTAGCATTTCTTCAGTCTCTTTAGGTATCTTCGGTAGGTTAGCATTCTGTAGATACTGTTTGACTTTTTCCTCCTCAATATTCTCTTGTTTATATAGTTGCCCATAGAAATCTCGAATAATTTCCTTTTTCTCCTTATTACCATAACAAACTTGGCCTTGATCATCTATTAACTTCAATATTTTTCTTGATTCTTTCTCCTTTCTCAATTTATATGCTAGCCATCTACCTGATTTATTTGCATCTTCAAAATAATTCTGTTTAGCTTTTCTAATTTTCTGTGCCAATTCTTCTTTCTGTATTAATTCCATTTTATGTTTAGTTATATCCAACTTCAATTTAATATCCTTTTTCTGTGGCATTTTCTGTAATTCTTTTTCAGGTCTTTTATACTCATCTTCCAAGGTAAGGCCAAGTGGCTTTTGAGAAACTGAAACGACTATTTGCAGCCAAACCTGTTCTTATACACCCAGATATGGATGCTCCCTTTGTAATCCGGCCGACGCAAGTGACGTTGCTGTGGGAGCAGTCCTACTCCAAGCAAATGCGAATGGGACTTTACAACCTTGTGCTTACACCTTCCAAAAATTAACTGAAACCAAACGGAGATGGGCTATTTGGGAGAAGAAAGCTTTTGCCGTCTGATGGGCATTATTAACTTAGAGACATTTCCTCGAAGGAACAAAACACCCCTTTGAGGTGTGGATGGATCATAACAACCTAGAAGCTTTAAAGACCCCACGAAAGCTGTCTCCCAAGCAAATTCATTGGGTGCAATACTTTAAGCGGTTTAATTTTTCATTAAAATACCTACCAGAGGGAAAGAATTTTATGGCAGACGCTTTATCTAGATTGCCCCAGTATAATAGCACCCAACCTGAAGTGATCTGCCCTGTTGTCCCTACGAAGCGACTGGCTGTCCCAGTGGTCACCAGAGCCCGGGCAAGGGGAATGTTGAACTTTCTAATGATTTAACTGCCCCTCCGGTTCCCCTCCTAATTTAAGGAAATTCTGGACTCCAGGAAACATAGGGGAAGACTGTGGTTGTTTGGAAACAATGTCAGCCTCCAAGAGCTTTTCCTGACACCTTTTGCTGCTTGAGTCCTGTCGGCTACCATAGAAAAGGAGGGAGGGGTCATTTGTTATTTGGGAGAGGAAGGTTGCTGGAGTGTGAAGACGTTTCTGTGTGAACTAAAAAGGAGGCGATGCTTTCCTGCTTATTGCACAACTGCATAGACTTATCTCTACTAAAACTGTGGTTGTTTGGAAACAATGTCAGCCTCCAAGAGCTTTTCCTGACATCTTTTGCTGCTTGAGTCCTGTCGGCTGCCATAGAAAAGGAGGGAGGGGTCATTTGTTATTTGGGAGAGGAAGGTTGCTGGAGTGTGAAGACGTTTCTGTGTGAACTAAAAAGGAGGGGATGCTTTCCTGCTTGCTGCACAACTGCATAGACTTATCTCTACTAAGCCAAGATCAACCGTCTTGGCATACCAGATGAGTGAGAAACCACCTGAAGATGTACCCCATGTGACATTATTCACACCTCAGATAGGAAGACCATCTGGACTCCTGGGGGAGGGAACTTGGGATAAGTTTCAATATGTAATTTCCCCACCTATTTGCCTCTGATCTTGCTTTTCTTTTATTCCTATCACTTCAAACTCAGAAAAAGTACTTTTCTCAATTTTAATGGAGACGAAGGATTTCTTTCTTGGGTTTTGAATGAGGCACAGCTGACACCTCCTCTGCCTGGTGATTTCCTATTACGCTGGTTATGATGTAATGATACAGGATCATCAATACTGAAACATAAATTCTATACTATTATCAGAGATTCCCTGAGGTAACTCAAATGGATTAATTTGAAGACAGCCAGGACCCCTGATTCCAGTGGGAATGAAATTTGGGCAAGTTCTGGCTGACTCAGCACTGCTGTGTAACTGCTGCTTTATCAGCTCCGCCATGTTGCTCAGTCAGTTGCAGGTACATGTAAAGTAACAGTGTTACTTTATATGCCTGGGCGTACAGTCTTGCTGGCCACATGCCCACAAAAAAGTCTATGCACAATGCTGGCTCCCTTGGCTAAGAAATGGAGATGAACATTGCCCCCTAGAGTCAGAAATGACTGGATAGGGGAAACCTTTACCTTTACCTTGAGAAATATATGTATATAATATACACTGAATGCAGAAGTTAAAAAAAAAGACAGATCATGTTGCTTACTTGTTTACTAAACTATTAATATGTTACAGATTATTAGAAATATTCAGAAAAAGTAGATAATAAGCAAAGAAAGATGGCATTCTTTATGATGGCAGGTGAGCAAGAAACCAAGAGATTTGGAATGGTAGTTGATTTTTTAGTTTAATGGTTATGCATCCTTGATTTCCTTACATGGTCCACGGTGCTTTAGCATAAGTGCTCCACGGCTCCTTCTGATAAGACAAAAGCAAAGTGAGATGTGAATATTCAGAAGATGTAAAATTACTCATTATTAAATGAATGCAAAGAGAAAAAGCACGAGAAGCATTGACTCCCAGTGTAAGGTCGATTGAAATTGATGATGAATTCTGTTGGCCACTTCATTTGACAAAACAGCCCCTTTCCCTAGTTTCTAATGTTCATTTTTGTTAGAAAATCCTTAGTCAGGAAGCAAGATGAGAGCCAATAAGAATCTTAAATTCTCTACATGCTGAGAGCAAACTAGCCAATAGCTCTGGGATCGCTTGTTTTTCATTCTCCAAAACTTGAAAGTTATACTTACACAACTGCATTGCAGAACAGGCACTGGTTGGCATAGGTTTCACCATCAGAACCACAGTGCGGTATATACTCCAAAGTACAAACGACTTGCTCCTTATCACCACACTCAATCTGCAGAAAGCAACAATATATTTTTTCAAATCTTAGGATTGAAATAATAAATGTTGAATTGTTATAAAATTAATCACGCAGAAACATGGTGGTTGGATTTACTTGTTCCATCAGCAAAATGTTCCTTTTTTGAAGGATAGTACCACATAAAGATAAAGGGTCTGTATCATTCTTCCAGGGCGGATTAAGAGGTGTCTGTAACGTCTTAGGTAGAATGTCTATAGAGATCCTCCATCATTTAGGCCATGATTGTCCCAAAGCTTCTTTTTTCTTGTTTCCCCCCCGCATCCACCCCTTTGGAAACATTTTGCTTCTCATCCAAGAACTGAAGAAGCTTCTTGGATGAGAAGCCAAATGTTTTCAAAAGAAAGTCCAGTTGCCTTTTGAAAAAGCACCTTTGGGACATCTTCCCTCACTGATGTCTATGCTATCGAGTATGGCTGGCAGTTGTAGTCTATCCAGTAACATAACTCCTGAACGCCTCAGATTCATCACTTCTGACATAAATAGTATATAAAGCTGATTACAGACATAATCATACTGTAAACCCAGCAGAATCCTGGTCAGCCATTATTACCTTCTTCTACTAATTGCAAAAGAACTAAAGTTGAACTGATGGAGGCTGGATCCAAGATGTATTTAAAATAATACAAGGTAGCCCAAGGTAGGTACGTTTTGGGCAACAACTCTTATCCCCAAATGCACAGTAATAACAGTGGCCTTATTTTCTGCTTAAATCTTAAATAATTTGGGGGCAAGAAACCTCTCCTGTGGAATATCATTAAATGGATCATTTAGAAGGCTCTAAGTTCCTATTGAATAGACAGTTTTCACAGGAAGAATGTAGATTATGGGTTACGGAATACTGTAGATTCATCTGAGACAAGGCAAGGCTTCTGTTTTTTCAGTCCATTCACTTATTCCACTAAAGTTAGCACAAAGATGGAATATCTGAACCATCCGCTCCAATGAAGCTATAATAGATTAATGGTAATCTTACATTGATCCATAGTCTATATTTGTTAGATTTATAAACCTCCTTCTCATCATAAATATCATCTTTCAGTTACTAATGAGACTCTCTTCAGTTTGGAAGGATTGAAATCCTGGTTTCAGAATATTCAAAGTGAACCAATGTTAAAGGCCTAAGAACACTAAAATTATAGTTGGGCTTGTGCAAGTGTGTGTGTGTGTGTGTGTGTGTGCGTGCCACTTCATTGCAGCTTTGAGCCTTTGTTATGCCTGATCCTCAGTTGTGATCTCCATTTGTGACCATGGATACTTTCTTAAAGGCATCCAACAGTCCTTCATCCCAGCTATAAATGCCATAAACAGAGCAAGAATTTGTTCAGTTCCCTTTCAAATAATCAATATTGGCCATCACTATTTCTGATGGTAGTGAATTCCATAGGACAGGTATATGAAGTGAATGAAAATGAAATGTACTTCCTTTTATTAGGCCTGATTCTGCTGGAATTTAGCTATAGTGGAAGTTCTAATATATGAGAAAATGGGGGGTGGGGCTAACCCTCTCTACCCACACATACCATGATATTTATGATTTTATAGACTTGCCTTCTATTACCTAGTTTTATTTCAAGGTGAAAAAAACAAACCAAACCCTTGTATGATATGCTTTGCTCCTGGAGAACAATGCCAATCTCCTTATAATCTGATGGTTACATTTTTTGGTTTTATAATTTCCTTTTTCAGGTGGGAGTGACCCAGTGGACTCACCATAAATTCATATAAACATGTTACTATTTGGCTGATATATTCCTATTCCCCTTTCTAATGTTTCCAAGCATGGAAATTGCAAATTGGGTTGAATTTTTTTCTTAACGAATCACCTACCAGTTCAGATTACAAAATACATTCACGAAGATCTGGGTTTGTCCTAATGTGTATCTGTCTGTATGTGTGCATGTATGTATCTCTACACTTACTCACACTCAACTGTGTTTGCCATTTTGACATCCACTCACTCTCTATGAAAGATCTTGAGTTTTTTGCAGTCCCTTTTCAATTCAATTACTCAGATTAGTTTGTAACCTTGGGGAAATTTTGATCCTCAGGAATCATATTAATTATAAGGAAATGGAATAATATAGGTGACTGTTCTCAACAGAAGTTAAAATCTTTCCTATACCTCTCTGACAAAATTATAATAATTTAGATATTGAACCGTGGTTTTTTTTCTGACGGTGCATCATTTTAATAGCCAAGCCATTTCTCAGCTAAAAACTGAACACAATTACAGTTAGAGTTTACATCTGCACCATGTAAATCTGTCAAAAATAACATTGATTTTCATATCTGATTTGCTTTTTATTTTTCTCTGCTCTGTCAAAAGCACTGATCTTAATTTTCAGCTATAACAATATGGATTTAATAATGTATTTAAGAGACACAATTGCACTTACCTCTTCTTCCATTGCTTCAGTAACAGAACCTAGAACCAAACAGCAGTAACATAAAAGTATAAAATTTAAAGTTGATGTTGAAAAATGGTTGACTGGATAACATTTCTTCAATTATGTAAACATGAATGTGTTTTATTTCACATTCTCCTTTATGTTCTCACAATAAACCTATATTCGGATACCAATATGTGGACATTATTTTCAATACCACTGAATTACATTTGCAACAAAAACAATCCATTAAGTTGACAACATAAAGTTAAAAAATATTTCCTTCAAAATGTCTTCAGAACCAATTATCTTACGATCTTCAAGCTTCCTTCCATAGGTATCTGAAACTAGATGGAAATTTTGAAACTTCATGAAATTTCTGAATCTTAACATCAGTCATGAGTAAAGTGGTACATCATAAGCACTTACTGTGATATGGAAGCCTTTTGTCTATTGATTGATTTACCTCGTTACACAGGGATTTTCTTGTCTTATCAACTAGCAATGTATGATTTCTTCATGCAATAGGATAAATACCACATGGTACACTTTGGTATTCGTTATGATCCTTCCAGTCAATCCTTAATTTAAAGATTGTTTCTGGTTGCAGAAGTTTTTAGATTGGCTGAATGTCTCTCTTTCTGAGGAATACGTGATAGAATATGCCCATTTCTAAGAGGGACGCTTCTTTGAAAGGAATTTTTACAGTTACCATGGGGCTCACCCATATAAAAGTATAACATCAAGGTGACAAGCTGAACCCCTGTTGTTTTCATGTTTGCCTTGTTTGCTCTTTCTGAAGTCCCTGCTAACCACTTTCTGATCCACAGATTCCACTACCAGAGGAGGGATCCAATTAAGAAAGCACATAGAATAACATTTTGTATTCTTCAAGGCTGCTTTTTACACAGGCTTCTAGGTAAAATATATTTCAACCATAAAATAAGGAAGGGAATCTTTCCATTTCTGCTTATTCTACTGTGGTTGGTAAGCTCAACAATGGTTTGCTTGATAACAATCAAAAACAACTTAATGGATCTAAATTTATAACCCCTTTGTTGGAATTCAATGTTGGGTTAAATATAATGGGCAGTTAGAGTTGGAGTGCTGCAATTTTATTTCTAAAGATTCATAAGATTCATATAATTCCAGCTGTAATTTGGGGTTGGAAATCCCTCATAATTACAACATTCCAGTAAAGGAACCTTTAAAATGCCCACTTTTGCAAGGCTGAATGGATAATGTGGATCTAAGTCTCAAAATGCCATCTAAATGAAAAGGATCTTTTGCAAGATTCTTAATCAAGGAGGGAAGCAACCTAATCACGTAACCTAGAAGGAAGAAGAAATTTCCTGATAGAACAATTAAACAATCGAACAACTTGCTTCCAGAAGTTGTGAATGTTCCAACACTGGAGGTTTTTAAGACGAAATTGGGCAACATTTGTCTCAAATGGTAAAGGGTTTCCTGCCTGAGCAGTGAGTTGGACTAGAAGACCTCCAAGGTTCCTTCCAACTCTTTATTCTATTCTATTCTGTTCTGTTCTGTTCTGTTCTGTTCTGTTCTAGTCTAGTCTAGTTTAGTTTGCTCTAGTCTTTTATTTCTATGGTGCTCAGCTTACCTGAGTACAAGAAGAAGAGGGCCAGGGTGAAAAACAGGCAAAAAGCCACCTTCATGTTGGTAGGAGAGGATAAACCACACCAGAGCTCTTCCAGGGAAATAGCTTCTTGCTATCACGGACACAGGTGCTGTTTAAGCTCAAGCTGGACATGTATGTGTATATATAAGCATTTCCCTACATCCTTATCAAAAGAAGATAAGAGAATGTTGACACTGCAAGTACCTATAGGCGCTTTTCGGTTCCTCCATTCTATTGTGTTAGACAGCTTCTATTATTAAATATGGAGTGAATCTTTGGGAACAGCAAACATTTGATATATCATAAATCAAAAGCAAGAAAACCACTTGTATGTTTAAAGGGGAAACGTGAAAAATATCATTCATTCACTGAACAACAAATATTAAAGAACACACAGAAGTCAACTCTTAGATAAAGTCAGGATAACCTTCAGCGTGTGTTCCTACGTATGATCCCGATTATTAAATTCAACTACAAAGCAATGAAATTGTGTTCCTATTACAACTGAATAGCAGTGGTTTAGAAGAATGCCATTCCTTAAAGAGCTGCTCTATGTGTATTCTTGCAATCTAGTAGCCTGTTTCTCAACCTTGGCAACTTGAAGATGTATGAAGTTCAACTCCCAAAATATCTGTTTCCTGCAAGTCCTATAATTCTATGAATTCCATAATTCAATTATGTCTGGATATGGAAGATCATGAATATTTAAAGTGAATAAAAAACAAACCAAAACCATATGCATTTACAATATTTATAAACCTTGGTCCACAGCTAAACTTAAACAACTACATCATGCTAAAGAGGAAGCCGACAGGAAAGGAGATAGAATGCTGTACAATCAGGCCAGGAATGTATTAACAAGAGGGATCAGAGCAACAAAGAAGCTACTCTGAAAAGCTGAGGAATCAGCTCTCAACAAATGAACCAGCACATGTGTGGAAAAGCCAAAAAACACCACTGGTTTCAGCAAACCTCCCTCCATTGCTGAAGGGAATTGGAAATTGGCAGATGACCCGAATGTGTTCTACTATATGTTTGAGTATGATGTATTTGAAGGAATCAAATACTTTTAGTAGTATTTTAGTACTATTTTCTTCTACATCTTCCAATTACTTGCATTTAGTAGTAGTATCTTCTTCTACATCTTCAAATTACTTGCATTGTCCAATGAATTTAAGCTGAAGAGTTCTGCCACTGTCACTGATGAGGAAACAAAGCCAAGAATCCATTATGATAAGACAAGAATCTATTGGCTGCCATTGTGTGCCCAAAAGAAAGGAATCAGCAAGGGAACTAAGGATCCCATGAAATTGACCAAGGAGATATTTCCTTCTGTCCCCTAACAGTAAATTATACTGTTTAACACCACCTCACAGTTCATTTCTATTAGAATATCATTTATTTTAAAAGAGCTGCCAATAAAAGTTCTCTTGTCACCAACTGTTCTTAGTAAACCTTATACTCACATATATGCATTACAGAAGTAACACTTATTATCGTAGGTTTTTCCATCAGAGGCACAGTGCGCATTGTACTCCTTCGTGCAGGCTGCTTTTGGGTAGTCCTTACAATAAACCTACACAAAAAGCAAATGATATATTTACTTTTCCTACTCTTCTTTGTAGTAAGGCAGTAACTATTAATGTTAATGTGTTAGTATGTGCTTTGTGCACGTGATCATGTAAGACACCGATTATGTATTACAATGCCAAGTTATAAATCATCTTTTGTAAGTCAAGTGAAGTTACGTTCAATGGTTCCTTCTTTTTCCACATTGGCTTTACTCTTCTTGTGTGAGGAACAAGTGGCAGTCGTGGCCAGATTTTAATCTCATGGAGTTTTAAAAATGGCATGATAGCAGATAGGACTGCACAATTAAACTCCATCCTTTTTGTTTTATGTTTCCACTGTATGACATGTGCAATGTACATTATTTTATGTATGTATAGAAGTTTACTATAGAGAAAATCTATGTGATTGCTATAAGCTGAAACCAACTGGATGGCACATAATCAATTTGTCAACTCTGAAGTTGGCCTGACCAAGGCCATCTTTCAGGCTTCAATGTTGCCACAACGGAGATGAGGGTTAGGGAGGGGGGAATAGAGATAGCTGGGGATTTGTAGCCAAAACAAAATACTTTCCCCTGGGAACCAAGGACATTCCAACAGGTGGCTGAAGAGAGGAGGAGTGATGTTACCAAGCAACTGGACAGCACCCCAATTGGACTGTGTGACTGGTTGTTTGGGAAAAGGGGGAAACTTTTATTTTTAATTAGGTGAAAACTCCAGGAACCTTTAGAGTCAGTTTTCACCTGTCTGTGCCAATATGATATATCCAATAAACCTATTCTTTGAGGAATCTACCTGCCTCAGAGTTCTGTTTGCTATGTATTACTTGAAACCCTGACACAATTCATTATCAAATCATGAAATACAAGGGACTTGAATAAGAATATTCTTTTGTGACTCACCTTGAGATCTTTTGCAGTGCCAACATCTGCAACCAAAACATTCAAAATGAAAACACTTAGAACAAATCTATACCATTTTATATGTTGTTCTTTTCATCTCAAAAGGTATGGTTTTTGTCTATTTCTGTATATATCTTAGCAGCCGATGTCCCTGGACTTAGTATAAAATTTAACAGAGGGGTGTCCTAAAACAAATTCAGAGCCAAGCTAATCATGTTAGAATTAGTGGAGCTTCTGCTGAGACTGATTTGAGATTGTTGGTGAATTATGGACTTGTTTTCTCGATGACCTATCTAATAGAATGAAATTCTCCCACAAGGAAAAGTAATAACATTTAACATCAAATAATTTATCTAGAATGTATAAAGGTATTTCAAATGAAAGTTGGAAATGTCTTTTATCATTTATGATAGACATGTGATAAAGCAAAGAAATTTTGGAGTAAGATTCATATTGTAATACAGGAAATTCTTAAAACGAAGGCAAAAATGAAACCAAAAACTTCTTTGGGGTTTAATGGAAAAATACTTGGGAGAAAAAAATCTGGAACTTTGATCTTATATATGTTGACAGCAGCAAGACTACTATATGCACAAAAATGGAAGGACATTTCGATCCACACCATGGACGAATGGCCACAGAAGCTGATGGCTAAATTGACCATTTTGATGAAAGAAAAGAATGTAAGTACTTTTGTTGCTACATGGAGACCGCTTCTGGACTTTGTGCTTGAGATGGAAAAAAAATGAAACCTTGATTTTGGGTTTTACTGATTAGATTGATTTGTTGTTACAGAAATGGCTAGTTTATATTATTATGGAAAAGTGAAAAGTGGAGATTTGATATGAATGTTTATTCTACTGCAACAGAGGGAGTCAGAAGTCAACACTTTTTTTCTTTCCTCCCCTCCCCTCTCTCACTTTTCTTTCCCCTCCCCCTCCCCAATGTGTCTTAGCTATTTGCTTTTCTTTTTTTTATTCTATAATTTAATAAATGTTGAGAAGAAAAAAGAAATATAACCCACCTGAATAAAAGAAGAATGCCATCAGAGTAAGCAGCAGAAAGCTGCCTCGGTCCATGATTGAGTCAGTGGGTCTGGCTGTAGTCACGCTCTTCTGAGGCAGAGGTTCTGCGGGTAAGTCTATCTCATGCTTTTCTTTACTATATACGAGCCCTCTGCTATCTTAGTGACATAATCTCTTCCTCTTTTCAAGAGGAATCATGTAGAAATAGGGTGCCAGAGTTACCTGCCATGAGCAGACCTATTTCAAAACTCTTTTTTAAATGCAAAGGTCAAGAATGAAGAAACACATGTCAACCAACATTTTCACAAAGAATAAGAAAAATAAATTATTGCTTGAATATACATCATAGCCAAGTTAGATGATGCATAGTATTGCAAGAGCAAGAACAAAGAAATTTTAAAACATAGTGAAATGCTCCCATTTGGTCCTCCAATAAAACAATAAATTGATAAATATTCTAGATGAAAGTAATTTCCTTCCTGTAGAAATATAGAGAACTCCTTGCTGATAATAGTCTATCTCTAGTAGCACAAAAATAACAGAATAAGTTTGTTTATTTCAAAACTGGTTTCAAAGAAACAGCTAGCACAAATATTAAAAGATGCCAACACTGTAATATCAAATATAAGTGCTAGCTCATTGAAAAACACAAACCAACTGATGTACAGCACAGCTACATTATAACTGAATACCCAGGATGCAAAATCAACAAAGAAGAAAATAGGCAAACACTGCAGCACCAAAATAAAAGATCAGGCTGGAGAATAAGTTCAGCATGCTTAGGTGTTCTGTCTCACCTGTAACCACGAGGTGAGAGTCCAAGCCTCCAAAGGAATATAAATAAACAGACAGAACCAGGAATGACAGAGTTAAATTCCTTTGACTGGAGAAGTTCCTTGGCAGTCTTCCAGAAGCTACCAAGTCCGATAACAAACAAGACCATAAATCAAAAGGCAGATGCCGCACAGAGGATTTGTCCAAGCTGCTTTTTCAAATAAACAAATTGTCCCGAACGGGGATTCAGAGCTAACACGCCCTCTTTTATGTCCTGAGGGGCGTGTCCGTCTCTCAAATCAGTTCCTGATTTGACCTTTCCTTTTATGTTGTATTTCATGCTTCTGCCTGCGTCTTTGCTTTGCATCAAACCAGCATTCCTCGGCTTGATCCTCAGCCAAGGACTCCGGCACGCTCTCCTGATTATCTGCCGACACCTGAGGCACAACCAGGGAGGAAGGTCCCGGGGAGGGAGATGATTCCAAAACTTCCAGCAAGGCAGGCTCAAAACTCAAGGCCAAATCCTCCTCTTCCTCATTACTCGAGTCTGTGTCTTCTAACAGAGCAGGCTCAACCCTCAGAGTCACAACACTTAGGCATGCTAAAATCAGATACAGACAAGGTAGTACATATGAAAGAAAAGAAGCTGGAAAGCAAGAAGATGAAAGCAACCTTATTAAGAAAATCACCTGGAAACAAGAAAGATTAAGAAAGCATTGGAAATAATAAAACAGCAAATAACAGCTGTATCCAAACAGCTGCACACTATAGGCAGAATCTGAAATTTCAGTCAAATCAGAAATGTTTCTACAAATCCAACAATGGATAGAGCCAGTTGAGACCCGACAAAGAGGAAACAGTACAGTTCTGGATGCAGCTATGGGACAAGCCAAAGAAATACAACAAGGATGCATCTTGGATAAAAGAGTTGGATAAAAATAAAAAAGAAGTTGAAATGAAAGAACTTATAATACAGGTAGTCCTTGACTTACAACAGTTCATTTAGTGACGGTTCAAAGTTACAACGGCACTGAAAAAATGACTTATGACCATTTTTCACACTTATGAGAGTTGCAGCATCACTGTGGTCACATGATTTACATTCGCATGCTTAACAACTGACTCAGATTTATGACGGTTGCAGCATCCTGGAGCACATGATCCCTCTTTGCGCCCTTCTGACCAGAAAAGTCAATGGGGAAACCAGATTCACTTAACAACTATGTTACTTATTTAAGAACTGCAGTGATTCACTTAAGAAATGTGGCAAGAAAAGTCATAAAATGGAGCAAACTCACTTAACAAATTTCTCACTTAAGAACATAAATGTTCGGCTCAATTGTGGTCATAAGTTGAGGACTACCTTTAACAGCAGAAATGGTGGAGAAGAGATTAAGGAAGATCAAGAGCTGATAAGCACTAGGTGGAGACAACTGCATGGTTTTTGATTGAAAAGTCTGCCTGACTTGAAAGCAAATTGGTGTTGGGGTTCTCAATCTTGAAGTTTGCAACACCTCATTTGTTACCTCCTCTATACAACAGGCTGTTAGGGAGGGAGACGGATGGTATCAGAATAGGATCTGAGTCTCAATTAAATTCACAATAATAATCTTTCACCATTCAGAGGCTAAATTCTGGTTTTCTGTAGATAATGAAAAGAGGAAATAATAATAATAATAATTAATGGGATAATCCCTACAGATTTGGCTAATCTATTAAATCTATGAAAGATTAAGCTAGTCTAGAGAAAATAACTTGGGGGAACATGATAGCAGTAGTCCAGTACTTGAGGAACTACAACAAAAAGGAGGTGGTCAATTTATTTTCCAAAGCACCAAGGGGCAGGACAAGAAACAATGGATGGAAACTTATCAAGGAGAGAAGCAACCTGGAATTAACTTCCTAACATTGTGGACAATTAACCAGTGGAACAGTGGGATTCAAAAAGTTTTACCACCAGTTCGGTGGATGTGGCTTGGTGGGCGCGCTTTGCACGCGTGCACACACTTTGCGTACATGTGCATGCCAAATGCCCATTTTGCGCAGATGTAGAGGCATTCCAACTCACCTCTTGCAAGGCTGCACTCTCCCTGTCGCTTCAGCAGTTGCAGCACGACACTCTGCTGTGCTGCGCAAAGCAGGTGCGCTTCAAAAGCAGGGAATAAAGATAAGTATGGGATCCCAGGCAGGTGGGTGGGCCCAACAGCAGAGTGTGCGGAGAGAACCCGTTTGGTCTCCGCTGCTCATTGCTGCTATCGGCTCGGCAGAACTAGGCCAAACCGGTAGAATACCACCACTGTGTCAGAAGTTGTGGGTGCTTCATCACTGGAGGGTTTTAAGAAGAGGCTGGACAGTCACTTGTCTGAAATGGGTTAAGGTCTCCTGGCTGAGCAGGATGGTTGGGCCAGAAGACTTCCAAGCCCCTTCCAGCTCCATTCTGATTAATAATTAAAATATCCAGATACAGTTTGCAAGGCTGCATAATGTGTGAAATGAGAGAAGGAAGAAAGAAACAACCAACTTTCATTCTCACATTCCCCTTCCCTTCTCAAAGAATCAAACCTACCCGTATATACTCGAGTATAAGTCGACCCGAATATAAGCCGAGGCACCTAATTTTACACAAAAAAACTGGGAAAACTTATTGACTCGAGTATAAGCCGAGGGTGGGAAATGCAGCAGCTACTGGTAAATTTCAAAAATAAAAATAATTAATTTGGGAAACGATCTCACTATCATGAAAGGTTTAATTGATTCACTAACCCAAAAGAAGAAGATGATGATGACAGCGGGAGGCAGCAGTCACTCTCTTCCCCTCCCTTGGAGGTCCCCTGAGTCAGGAGTCGCTACCGCCGGCGCGGCCCCAGTCCCACCGCCTCGGGAAGGGAAAGGGCCGCTCCGGCGGCAGCAACTCCCAACAGCCCAGCCGGGAAGGGAAAGGCAAAAAGCGCTTTGCCTTTCCCTTCCCGAGGCGGCGGGACTGAGGCCGCTCCTGGCGGCAGCGACTCCCAACAGCCCCAGCCGGGAAGGGAAAGGCAAAAAGCGCTTTGCCTTTCCCTTCCCGAGGCGGCGGGACTGGGGCCGCTCCGGCGGCAGCGACTCCCAACAGCCCCAGCCAGGAAGGGAAAGGCAAAAGCGCTTTGCCTTTCCCTTCCCGAGGCGGCGGGACTGGGGCCGCTCCGGCGGCAGCGACTCCCAACAGCCCCAGCCGGGAAGGGAAAGGCAAAAGCGCTTTGCCTTTCCCTTCCCGAGGCGGGACTGGGGCCGCTCCGGCGGCAGCGACTCCCAACAGCCTCAGCCGGGAAGGGAAAGGCAAAAGCGCTTTGCCTTTCCCTTCCCGATGCGGCGGGACTGGGGCCGCTCCAGCGGCAGCGACTCCCAACAGCCCCATCCGGGAAGGAAAGGCAAAAAGCGCTTTGCCTTTCCCTTCCCGAGGCGGCGGGACTGGGGCGCTCCGGCGGCAGCGACTCCACACCATTTTTTTCAGAGGGAATCTGACTCGAGTATAAGCCGAGGGGGATTTTTTCAGCACAAAAAATGGGCTGAAAAACTCGGCTTATACTCGAGTATATACGGTAATTAGAATGGAGCAGAACATAAACCTAGAGCTAAGGCTAAAGTGATGAAACTTAAACCTACTTCTCTTTTCAGCACAGACTGGATTCTCTCTCTCTCTCTCTCTCTCACACACACACACACTCTCTCTCTCTCACACACACACACACAAAACACAAAACCCCTTCTCACTTCTAGCAACCTGTTAAGTCCATCGCAGGGAAAGGAGACTCTGGAGCCAGTGACTTAGTTCAGCTCTTTATTAAGTCCCGAGATCGGATCGGGCTGTAGGAGATCGGCGGCAGCTTTTATTCTCTGGCCGCGGCGGCCGCGGCCAATGGTACCGCTTTGAATCTCCCGCGATTAGTTTCCACCAATCGTGGGGATTCGCGGCGGGCCAATCAGTGCGGCTCGCTCGGCCAATCAGGTCGCCGTGCGCTCTGACCAATCACAGTGCGGTATTTACAAGTATGTTAAGGGATCGTACAGAACACCCCTCTCCTCTTGGTATGGTCCTACGTAACGTAGTCCCGTAAGTAGGCGGGGCTCCGTACTTGTCTACTTGACCTGCGCAGGTTAGTTGATGATTGGCCTTCGGCCGGTTCGGTCAGGTTCTGTGTCGCTCTCTGCCTCGTCGATGGAACCGCCTGGAAGTATGAGCTGGGCCTTTCGTTGCAGCTCCCTCCTGGTCTATCCGGGCTGGTCGAGCTGCTGTTGTTGCTGCTCCCGCTTGGTCTTTCCGGGCTGGTTGAGCTGGCCTGGCTGCTTCTCCCTGGTGAGGCTTCAAGCTGGTTGTCTGTTTCTGTCTCGGTTGGTAAGTATTCCTGGTTTCTTTCTGGTTGGGGTTGGTTCCCGGGGCCTTCCCTCCCCTCTTGGTTTGTGCTGGGGGGGGGTTCCCTTCTCTTTCTGGGTGTCTGTCTGTGTTTGTTTGCATGTCGGTTGTGTTTCCCGTGGTTGTTCTTGATCTTATTTGATCAATGTGTCATTTCCATTCTCGTCCATCGGTTGTTTGTAGCCGGTACGAGCAGGGACCTGTTGCTTGGGTTATCGTTGCCGGTATCCAGAGGAGGTCCCCTCTAAGGTTTTTTGCGTATACCGCGTCGCCTGGTGTAAATGTTCGGTACCTGCTTGATGAGTCGGTTGGTTTTTCGGGGTTGTATGTGGGGTGTAGCCTATCCAGGGGGGACCTTAGCTTTCTCCCCATTAGGAGTTCTGCGGGGCTTTTGTTGGTCATTGTATTTGGTGTTATGTGTTGGATAAAAAGTATCCTGCATGTCCCCCGTCTCGATTTTTTGAATTGTTTTCTTTGTGAATTGGACCATCCGTTCCGCCCTACCGTTCGCCGCCGGATGAGCCGGCGCTGTCAGGGCATGCCTTATTCCCCATTCCGTTAGGAATTTTTCGAATTCCAGCGCGGTGAACTGTGGTCCGTTATCTGACACAATTACATCCGGGAGGCCGTGGGTCGAGAACAGTCTGTTGAGTTCTCGGATGACGGCCTCGGTGGTGGTGGTTTTCATATCGCTTACCTCCAGCCAATTGGAATAAGCGCCTACCGTTATGAGGAATGTATGTCCTTTTGTGGGTCCGGCGAAGTCTATGTGTATCCTGGACCATGGTCCCCTGGGGGTTTCCCATTCCAGGATTGGGGCGGCAGGTGGGCTTGGCCTGGATTCCTGGCATTGCTTGCAGCTAGCCACCCAGGCTTCAATTTGTTTGTCCATCCCTGGCCACCAAGCGTAGCTTCTGGCCAGGGCTTTTGACCTGACGATGCCCGGATGCCCCTCGTGTAACAAGTCCAAGAACCTTTTTTGTAATTTTTCTGGGATTACCACCCTGTCCCCCCATAGTATACAACCTTTCTGTGTGGAGAGTTCCGTTAGCTTGTTTTTAAAAGTCCTGAATGTTTCGTCGATGTCTTTTTCCAGCCAGCCCTTCTCCGCCCATTGCAATACCCGTGCCAGACGTTTGTCTTTATTTGTTTCGCGGGCAATGTCTGACGCGGTTAGGGGGAGGTTGGGTATGGCCTCGATGCTCAGGGTGGATGTTGTGGGTGCTGGGTCGGCGTCCAGGTCGGGTAGCGGGGTGCGGCTCAAGGCGTCTGCATGTGTGATCGTTTTGCCGGGTCGGTGGGTCAGCCGGTAGCTGTAGGCAGCGAGGAATTCAGACCACCTTGTCATTCTTGGGGATAGAATGTTCGGGGTGGCCTTGTTTCCTGCCAGGATGCCCAACAGCGGTTTGTGGTCTGTGATGATGGTGAATGTTTGGCCGTAGAGGTACTCGTGGAACCTTTTGACGGCAGCGATGATTGCCAGGGCTTCCTTGTCGAGTTGGCTATAGTTCCTCTCTGGCTTCGATAGGGTTCTTGAGTAAAAGGCGATGGGTGCCTCGTTCCCGTTTGGGAGTGTGTGGCTGAGGATCGCCCCGATCCCGAACGTTGACGCATCGCATGTGATGGCTAACGGGAGGGTCTTGTTGTATTGGATGAGGATGGCATCCGATGTGAGTAGGTCCTTGGTTTGGTTGAAGGCAGCTTCCTCTCATTCCCCCCAGGTCCAGGTGGCTGTTTTGTCCAGCAGCCTATGCAATGGTTCCGCCGCGGTCACCTTATGGGGTAGGAAAACATTGTAGAAGTTAATTAGCCTGAGAAATGCCTGCAATTCTGTTTTAGTCCTCGCTCTGGGGGCTTCTTTGATGGCTCTGACTTTGTTTTCGGTTGGGTGAATGCCGTGCCGGTCTAGGAGATATCTTAGGAATTCGACTCTCTCTGTATATAGCTGGCATTTTTCTTTTTTGACTTTTAGCCTGGCTTCTTTAAATTTCGTTAGTACCTCCCTCAGGCGACCCTCCAGTTATTTTTGGTTGGCTGCTGACACCAGTACGTCATCGAAATAGGGTACCACCCCCTTGATTCCTTGCAACAGTCTCTCCATGAGGCTCTGAAAAATCCCTGGGGCTACACTGACTCCAAACTGGAGTCTCTTGCAGCGAATAGCCCCCCGGTGGGTTACTATGGTCTGTGCCTCGCCGGTTTCTGCGTCGACCGGTAATTGTTGTTAGGCTTGCGCCAGGTCGAGTTTCGCGAAAACCTTGCCTCCCCCCAGTCGGAGGTGGAGGTGCTGCACTACTGGGACGGGGTAGGCGTTTTGTTGTAAGGTGCCATTTAGGGTGGCCTTATAGTCCCCACAGATTCTCACCGACCCATCGGGCTTGACTGGGGTGACTATGGGTGTCTCCCACCGGGTGTGATCAGTTGGCTCTAGGACCCCTTGTTTGATGAGCTTGTCTATCTGCTCATCTATCTTGGGCCGGAGTGCGAAAGGTACCTGCCGTGGTTTTAGGTGTATCGGGGGAACGCTGGGGTCTAAGTTGAAGGAAATAGGGGGCCCTCGGTACTTGCCTAGGGTGCCGTTGAACACATCCTGGAAGTCCCTTGCGAGTTGCTCCTCCCAGTCTGCCTCTGCGATGTGGTCGATGTCCGTTACTTCGATCCCGAGCGGCGTGAACCACTGTAGTCCCAAAAGGCTGGGTCGGTCTCTGTCCACGACCGTCAGGGGAAGCCTTGCTGTGCGCCCTTTGAAGGTAACCTCAAAGTGTCCTGTTCCGACTACCGGAATGCAGTTCCCTTGGTAGTCTTTTAGGATTAACTTCTGGCTTTCCAGCCCCTTCTTGTGGATTGTGGGCACCAGGCGCTTGATTTCCCGCCATGCAACCATGGAGAGGTAGGACCCGGAGTCCACCTCCATCTTGCATGGCTTGCCCTCGATGCCCACTTCCACGTATACCTTTCGGGCGTCTGTGCTCGATGAATGGCCGATGATGACCGTCTGGTGGGTTTCTTCTCTCTGCCGGTTCTCGCCATTCCTTCGGCCCCGTCCATCCCGGTTCCAACTACTCTCAGTTTGGCAGTCCCTTGGCCTGGGGGGGGGGTGCCGTCTCATCTCCGGTCGCTGTTGTCTCACCGTCGGGGGCTGTAGGCTTTCTTGAGTCAGCAGACTCGGGCGATGTGGCCTCTCTTGTCGCAGTGCCAGCAGATCGCGTCGAAAAACCGGCACTCCGATCGAGGATGGTCGCCTCCGCACCCGGCACATTGGAGTCCCGACTTACGACTCCACCGATCGCGCCGGTCTCGTTCTGTTTGGAGTCGGTGGATGTCCTCCTCGTTGTCTGTTGTGTCGGAGGCGGAGTCGAGGTCGCCATGGTGGGTGGTGGTGGTTGCTCGGCGGCTTGCTTCTGGGTGCGTCTCAGTCGTCGTGGCCGCCTCGGAGGTTGTGGCTCAATCCCCGGTATCAGGTCTTCGCATTCGTGCCGCTGATTTTCGGGTCGCTTCGGCTGCGGTGGCCTCGGCAAGGGCGTCGGCGAGGGAGATGTCGCCCTTGGCCATCAGTTGGCTTTGTAGGACCAGGTCCCTGAGCCCGAGGATGACGCGGTCTCATAGCGCCTCATCCATGTCCGTGAACCCGCACATGCCGCCTAGGTTTCGTAGGTCTGCCACGAAATCGCTGATGCTCTCGCTCGGCTTCTGGTCCCGCCGGTAGAAGTCATGCCGCCTGATGAGGGTGGGCACGGCGGGAGCATAGTGACTTCGGAGCAACGGTTCGAGGTCGGCCCAGTCCATCGCCTTCACGTCCTCGGGTTTTGCAAGGGCTTTTGCCATCTGAAACACTGCAGGCCCGCAGTGTGTCAGAAAGATGGCCCTTTTCTTCTGCCCGTTTGCGTCCTTGAGGTTGCTACTTTCGAGGAACATCAGGAACCGGTCAATGTACGATTCCCAGTCCTCAGTAGCTTGGTTAAAGGGTGCGGGCGGTGCGATGCTGGCCATCTTGTCAGTCTCGTTCCCTCAGACCACGTGCTCGGTGAGTATCAGTTTTGGGATCCCCCCTTCGTCGCCAGTGTTAAGTCCATCGCAGGGAAAGGAGACTCGGGAGCCAGTGACTTAGTTCAGCTCTTTATTAAGTCCCGATATCAGCTCGGGCTGTAGGAGATCGGCGGCGGCTTTTATTCTTAGTTTCCACCAATCGCGGGGATTCGCGGCGGGCCAATCAGTGTGGCTCACTTGGCCAATCAGGTCGCCGTGCGCTCTGACCAATCACAGTGCGGTATTTACAAGTATGTTAATGGATCATACAGAACACAACCAATACTTGGTTTCTTAAACACAGAAGAAGAATTTGTCAAGATATGTCAATTGCTGTTAAGTTTGCAATGTTGTATTTAGCAAGGGAATAATATGGCTGTACAGAGAACTATGCAGGGAAAGGACCATGTCCATGAGATATTTTCACTTTCAATGTGGGCCTGCATTGTTGATGTATGAAATAGAGAATGGGTTGTTTGAGGTTTAGAAAAAGAAATGGAAAAATTCACATTTTCTGTATACAATCTCCATGACTATGTATGCATTTATGCTCCTTAAGTTATCCAGCTCCTACTTTAGAGATGAATGTCATCAAAGGTGCATTCATTATGAAAAGGGGAATATGTGATTTGGGTCTCATGTCAGAAGATGATTGAGAAATCTCATAATTGAATCCTGCATAAAGATAACCAAAACCTGACTGAGAACGTTCTGCCTTGAGGGAATGTACTTTCTGCAGAAGTACTTTTTGTCATGAGGAAAAACTTCCTCATTTATGTGGTACCAGTAACCAACCTTTAATTATTGTCTCTTACCAAAAAAAATAATCCAAAAAATATACATTATGAATGCATAGCAATATGTACCCAATTGCATATTTACCGGTATGAAGTTAATGTGCCTTTTAAAATGCAATAAAACTATAAATGTTTGCCAATGTGAGCCAGTTTGGCGTAGTGGTTAAAGCACAGGCTAAAAAGCAGGAGACCAGGAGTTCTAGACCCACCTTAGATATGAAGTCAGCCAATTGTTTTTGGCCAGTCACTGTTAGGAAGGAGGCAAGGGCAAATTACTTCTAAAAAAATATGTGCCAAGAAAAATGCACAAACAAGTTGAGGCAGTTGCAATGAGTCAACTTTGACTCAAACAAACTAAACAAAAAAAAAGTATGCTGATATATTGCTTTAAAGAGAAGATTCATGGAGAGATAATGCTTTAGTTTTTTTTATTGATAAGTCAGATTAGGACATTTAATAGAGCAATAGTGCAGAAGAAGAGGGAAGAACAGATATTTTCATGGGGTTGTTTATGAACAAGGTGTCAAGATTGTGGGATACACTCTCATGAATGTTCTTTAATCTTCTGCATCTTCAAATTTCACACATTTTCCAAGATATCTCAGCCGAAGTTTTCTACCACTTTTACTGATGGGAAAACAGAACCAAAAATTAAAAATAAGAACCACAGGAAGTGCATCTACCATCAGGGCCCAGCCAAGAAAAAAGACTAGAATAATTAGCAGTATTATTTGTGATCTCCTGAAACTGGCAAGTTGGCTATTGTTCACCCTCCCCTTCAAATTAGTAAAACTGACATAATCTATCTGGGACAGACAATGTTTTCTGAGAGAATTTTAAAGAAGGATCAATGTTCATATTTATTTTATTAAAACCTAAAAATCCAGGGTTGCTTATACAAATACTATATTTTCCAACTGTATGGAATGAACCGTATACTTACATATATGCATTGCAGAAGAGACATTTGTTGCTATAGGTTTTTCCATCAGAGCCACAGTGGGCTCGATACTCCAGGGTGCAGATTTTGCTTGGGTAGTTCTTACAATACTCCTATGGGAAGAAGCAAATGATTCATTTCATAGGACTACCCTGTTAAGACCAATGATAAGTTGAATAACGTGAGCTAAACTGATTATCTCTTATCTTGTCAAGTTGTAATTCAGCAGAGTTCACTTCTGCCTTCATGCATCAGCAATGCTGGAAAATGGATCTGTGGTTTTTAGGAATTATAATCTTACAGTCTTTATATTGCTATGCAGATAAATTCTGCATGTTTTTCAACCTCCCTCCCAACATTAAATACATATAGACATAAGATACATTGAAAGAAAAAGCTCCACAACAGTAATATAAAACATTGTTTAGTTTGCTGTGGTTTTGGTTTTATGGTGTATATGTTTTTAATTGCATGCTGTGCCCCTAAAGGGCTTAAGAGGGTAAGCAGGTTGGGAGAGGGAGTGGATAAAAGTAGGAGACCTGGCCTGATATATGTTCCAAATCTTATTGTATCTAAGGATACAATATGTTGGAATAAAGGATGTGTTGGTAAGGAGGGAGAGGCATGAGGTTATTATGTATCCACATTTCTGGGTTAAAATCTGGTACTCACCTTTAAATTGATTTTTTGGGCAGCAATGTCTGTAAAACAAAACATACAAATGAAAACATATGAAACATCTCCATGTTTATCTCCTATTTTTTATTTATTATTTACTTGTGTTTGTATGTGCCCTTCTCCTTCCCTCCAATTAAACTCCTTGAGCAGTTAAATAAAGATAATAAAAACACAAAAATCCAGTTAAAAACTAAATGTATAGTACTAATAAAGTGGACAGGAATATTGTTAGGGAGTTCAATATTGTTGATTTCTGCAGGAATTCTGCTTATTTACACTTGAAAGGATCACTTTATTCCAACTATTGGGAATGCTGAGCACTGGTGCATCCACTCCCCAAATGGAAGGTGATCTTGTGATCCCTTACTTGTCTAAAACTAAATAAAAATAATAAATAAAATCAATGTAATGGGCTCACTTCCTCACAATGCCTAATCAGCTGGTATTGACCCTTGAATTTTAGGACAGCTATATCTAGAATTAAAACATACTAAATTATTGAAATAGGTCCATATTATCTCCTATATTTTAAAAAATGTAATGGATGCTTGTATGTGCCCTGTCCTTTTGCTGCCTCCCTGAAATTAAAATTCTTAACCAGCTGAGCAACAGCTGAATAAGCTTCCAGTAAAATAGCCAATTCTGCATCAATAACCTACATTTTTTATTTGCTCCTTGTGCCGATTCCTCTGACCAAGAATTATTTCCCACTGAACCAGCCTTGGAGATATCTGTGGATTATTGTCTCTTTTTTCCCTGGGGATAAAGGGGTTCTAAATCGGTCAAAAAAGGAAAGGTTGGATTAGTAAGCAGAACTTACTGGAGTAAAAAAAGAAAAGTAGCAGAGTGAACAGCAGAAAGCTTCCTGACTTCATGATTCCTCACTGAACTTGGTTGAGGTAGGACTCTTTGGAGCAGCTGATGCTGAAGGTGAGGCCTCAAATGTTTCCGCATCCAGGCTATATATGCATACCCTGACTACTTTGGTGATGAAATCTCTCCCTTCCGGATACAATTGGGTGTGGAATTGGCTGTTTCTGAAGTCTGTGGCCAGCTGATCAGTTTGCAAACTTCCTTTCACACAATTGACCCAGGATTCAAGTAGTGTATGGCAACAAGATGTAGTAGAGTAGTAGCAGTTATAAATTATCTTGATTAGGACCACTCAGGTCGTTTTATTGTCTTGGGAACCAATTCTTAGAATCCAAAGTTACCCTTCCATGTTCTTTTCCTTTTAGAACCCCCAATCCCTCTGTCCGTTCCCATGTGGAGACTGGCTTTAACCAAAGATATAAACAATATGTGACAAGTCTCTAATATTCTCTGTAAAAAAATGTATTGGTTGGCCTAGATAATGTTTATAAGGTGCTTGGATGATTTCTGAGTTGCTGTTGACAATGATTTTGTGGCCAAATCTTGGGCCTCTCACTTTGGGGGTCTCCAAATCCTCTCTTATAGTTCTAAAGGGGAGGCTTTTAGACAGTCCTAGGACTGGTATTCCTGAAAGATCCAATTGTACGATGAAGTCCAAAGGAATAATCCTTTATCATTAGGATCAGAGGTGGTATTCAGCAGGTTCTGACCAGTTCTGTAGAACCGGTAGCGGAAATTTTGAGTAGTTTGAAGATTTGGCAAATATCACCTCTGACTGGCCCTGCCCCCATCTATTCTCTGTCTCCCGAGTCCCAGCTGATGAGCTGGGTTTTCTTTTGTTGCCCTGTACAGGAGAACGGAGCTGGAAAGCAGGTTAGTGGGGTGGGGAGGGAATGGGGATTTTACAGTATCCTTCCCCCAGGAGTGGGAAGGGAATGGGGATTTTACAGTATCCTTCCCCTGCCATGCCCACCAAGCCATACCCATAAAACCAGTGGTAAAAAAAATTTGAATCCCACCACTGATTGTTTCTGAAACTAGATTAGCCCTTCTACAAAGAGATCACTTCTGGTGTTTCTCTAGCCTTGGATCAGTTCCAGATCGCTTCCTTTGCACAGATTGCCATTCCTGCGTGGAAGTCTATCATAAATGAAAAATTTCCAATGAAACAATGTTAGGAATGCCAATATTTCTGAGACACAAACAGATTATCAATTTGAATTTTTCTTAGAAGGCAAAGGTAACATAATTTTCTCTGATTAGAGGACATTATTAGGCTGAATAGAAGAAGGCAGGATGGTTAACAAAAATCCATTTTATTAAAAATAGAATGAATTTGATTAAAATAGTATATTAATATTTGTATGACCTTTGGAATAATGATCATTTGCAAGGATTTTAATCTTGTGGAGTTCTCCTGGACCTCATCAGACCCATTTCTTAGGTGATGGGCCATAGAGCATACCTGTCCTGCTGCACCTGTTGGGATGTGTAACAGGAGGCAGGATTGTGACTGTCCAATAAATAAATAAAGTAAACAGTAAATAAATTGAATTTCCTATGTTGATTTCTTGACATTCTGTCTCACAGCCCCAACTCCAGTATGGTATTTTAGTGATGTAATAATGAGGGCCATTTTTCTTCTACCAAAACCCCCAAGTCTTTCATTTCATTCTCTTAAACCTTCCTTTTATTTGACATTATCATCTTGCTTACATTTCTATGCCTCTTCTGAGTTCCTTCTTAACTGTTTTAGAAACACATTGCAAAGAGAACAAAAATAAGCACAGTTGGCAAGCAAGGTGTTAATTGCTGTCTCAGACAAGGAAGTGCAGTATAGTAGGAGGGAAGCCAGATCCTGTATCTCTGGCTGAAAAACTAGCAGCAAGGGTCACTAAGAGCTGGGTGACAAATAAATTTTATAAATTATTAATAGTCTTAATCGCAGGCAAACCATTTAAGATGGCTGATGGGAATCCCACAAAGGAAAATCTGGTTAATGATATTTAATAATAAAAATAGCTCTGCAGTAAATCAGTCCAGAATTGGTTGATGATGTTATCCATTCAGTCATGTCCAATTCTTGGTGATGCTATGGGCCAGGTCTCCCCACATCTTCCAATCTTGTGCTACTTCTTTGAGCTGTTCTATGATATGGCTGGGGTCCATGCTTTGATCGTGTCCAGCTATTGTGTTCTCTGGCAGCCTGATTTCCTTTTACCACTAACTCTTCCTAACATAATTGCCTTCTCCAGTAAATTCCCCCACATGACTCCTTCTTACTTAGATTTATACAAAAACTTCCTATTTATAAACAGGTATTTTGAGGAGTCATGCCATTGTGGTGAGCGGTTATATAAACATGATAATTAGTTAATTGTACAGATTTCATCATCACCCTTTCAGTACCTGCCATATTTTGTGTGCATGTGTGCATGTGTGTGTGTGTGTGTTTAAGGGCATCAGCTTTCCAAAACTTCCAGATTCTTGTATCAAATAATTTTATTGCATTTTACAAAGCATACACAATATACTGTATATAATGTTGTGCAGTTCAGATAATGGCAAGAAATAAAAGGACTAGGAATTAGCTCCTTAGTTATATTTGGGAAAATGGTAGGTCTATTTTTTCTGTAGAGCAGTACCAATAACAATAGCACTTAGACTTAAATACCACTTCATAGTGCTTTACAGGTTTGCCTGCAATACTGCATTCTAACCATTGCATCACCTGGGTTCCAATTATTGTATATTCACAACCCCCTAGATAATAGACTGGATTGAGATCTAAAATAATTAGCTTCGGTTTTGCCCTTTGTAAGTGATCCAGTACTGGTAGTTGCTACTGTGGAGAACTAACCATTTTTTCCAGGTTTTAGTTTCTTGTAAAAGCACATGAACACTTGGTTCTCAATGGTTGCAGCACAATCAAGGTGCACGTTTACCTTGAGCAATTCACTTCCTCTTCTGTAAACTGATATCGTGACCATCCAGAATCTTAATTGTGCAAAAGCATTTCCATTGCATAAATGTAATTCTTCTCTTGTCTTAAGTGCTTCTTCAGCTAAAATACCATGCAATCCATCAGGGTTTTTAAATGTTCTTCAGTTCATAATAAAAAGTTAGCAGTTCAGTTCTCTCATCTCGCACATGATTCATTAGTCTGGTAGGTGAAAATAATAGATTTGGATCTGTTAGGAGATTCAGGAATAAACAGCAGTTCACATCAACTCCCAGAATTTTAATATAAGCAGCAACAAATTCAAAGTTTTCAGTGATTTTGTGGAATAGGTCATAAACTCCTTTCATTTCTTTTGATGTTCAAAGCAAATTCTTTCATATTAAAGATTCCTGTTCTTATTGTATCTGTTTGTGGTACTAAATTCTATTTGATGGTTTTGGTGGGAGTTAGTAAATAATAAGGTTGGTCCTGGAAATCTGAATTTTGCCCATTTATCCATAGTCTAATTTATTCAGAACTTCCTTAGTTATATTTTTGTTCTTGGACATTTGGAATATTTCTGAAATCCATCATTGGTTTCTTCATTAACCCTGTGGTCTAACTGAATTTTTAGTTTTGCAAAGCTGAATTGTTGGTGTCAAAAGAAATGGAGCAACAATTGCATTGTTTTAAAACCACACTGTGTTTGTATCGCAACATTTCCTGGCTGTACAGCTGGGCCCCAGGATGCACATATAGCTTTGGGTGGTTAGAATGAACATGGTCTAGAGAAGTAATAGTGAATAAACATTATTTAACTGCTAGAACCTTAAACTTTTAGCCACACTTTTCCCCACAAAATTGAAATTTTACCGATCTGTTAGATATATAGATAGATAAATAGATAGATAGATAGATAGATAGATAGATAGATAGATAGATAGATAGATAGATAGATAGATAGATAGATCTTTGGTTATTTGGGTTTTCTCCCATGTAAAATTGGAAGTATCTAGGTGACGTTTCGATGAAGTCTCATTCATCATCTTCAGGCTTGTGTCTTCGGCTTTGTGCTTCTCTGAGTAATGTGAGCTTACAGCTGCTTCTTCCTTTTAACTGCTAATGGGGGTGTGACTTGATTGGGTGGGGGCCTGGCTGTGTTCTGATTGGCTGGGAGTGTGTTCTCATTGGTTGGGGGTTTGGCTGTGTTCTGATTAGTTGGGGGGTTGGCTGTGTTCTGATTGGCTGGGGGTGTGTTCTGTTCAGGTGGGGGCTTGGTTGTGCTCAGGTTAGTCTTAGTTGCTGGGGGATTTGAGCTGGTGAGCTGTGATCCTGCTGTTTGGCTTCGCGTTCGTGGTCATGCCACATCCTCATGGTGGGCGTCAGTTTGCTTCATGTATGGGGTGGAGGGGTGTGAAGCAGGTAGTGATGCAGCTGCGGTACGGCTTCTGGTCCGTGGTCGTGTCTCATCTTCTGTGTGGGTGTGAGTCTGCTTTCTACATGGAAGTGTGGTGGTAGCATCTTGTGTGGCCCTCGTGCGTGTGGGTCTGGTGTCATTCTTCATGATAGATACTTGTTTGTTCATGAGGGCGGGTTTCCAAATGGCTGGTAGGCGAGAGGTATCATCTCGTTTATTCATGCTGTGTGGGCATTTTTCTATCTCTATGGCTTCTCTGATTATTCTGTTGTTGAAGTGTTCGGTTTTGGCGATAGTTCTGGTATTTTTAAAGTCAATCTCATGTCCTGTGGTTTTGAGGTGTTGGACCAGGGAAGAGGTCAGTTCTTCTTTTTTGATTGAGTTCTTGTGTTCTTCAATGCGTGCACTTATTCTTCTGTTAGTTTCTCTGATGTATGTGGTGGGGCAGGCGGTGCAAGAGATTTCGTATACTCCTTGGTTTTCTAACTCGATTTTGTCTTTAGGGTTTCTTAGGATAATGGATATTTTTCTGTTTGTGCAGAATGCTGTTTTAATGTTGTGTTTTTGGAGGGTCTTGCTGATTTTGTCTGTAGTGCCTTTTATATATGGGAGAAGGGCTTTGCCGTTCTCTTGTTCTTTGTCTTGGATTTTGGTTGGGGTTTCTTTTTGGATTAGGTGGGTAATCTTCTTTCTTTGGAATCCATTGGCTGTTAGTACGTTAGTGAGAGTGTGTAGTTCAGTTTTTAGGTGTTGTTCGTCGGCTAAGCATTTTGTTCTGGAGATGAGTGTCTCAGCTACGGAATTGATCTGTGCTGGGTGGTGGTGTGAGAGTGCGTGTAGATAGCGGTTTGTATGTGTTTTCTTCTGGTAGATGGTGTGTCCTAGGGAGCCATTGGATTTTTTGTATACTAAGACATCTAGGAAGGGAAGTTGACTGTTAGCTTCTGTTTCCATGGTGAATTGTATTTTGGGGTGTAGGCTGTTGAGGTGTGTGAGGAAGTTGTTCAGTTTTTCTTTCCCATGTGGCCAGATTATGAAGGTGTCATCTACATATCTGAGCCAGAGTTTAGGTTTGTGATCATATTTTTCTAGAGCTTGTGTTTCAAAGTGTTCCATGTAGAGGTTTGCGATGACAGGTGAGAGGGGTGACCCCATGGGTGCTCCTTCTATTTGTTTGTATTTTTGTCCATTGTAGGTGAAGTATGTATTGGATGGGGTTCCTAACAAATGATAGCCGTCCATTTACTCAGAGCCAAGCTGCACTAAAAGTCCCCAATACAGGAACACAATGTTGCCAGCCAATCAAGACACAAAAAAAGCCACAAAGCAGACAGAAGATATTAGAAACACCAATCAAGCAGAACACAGCAAACTCCAAGACCAATAAACACAGACCAAGACTCCCAACCAATCAGGAGGAAGAAAAAATCATTCTGGCACAGCAGTAGGCTAGCCCCAAATTTAAAACTGAAACTACTGTAAAAGTCTGTCTCACAGAAGAACACATTACAGAAGCCTCATGATGGCAGATGAGATTCTGCCAAAACGTTGCTACAACTTTAAAAGCACAACTATAATGACGTGAAACAACAAGGAAAATACCCGAAACTAAATATATATATACAAAGCTGATATATATATATATATATATATATATGTTTTCTTAAGTTTTGCGGTACTCACATGTATGGTGTTCAGCTTGGTTCGGGTATTTTCCCACGTCATTGTAGTTCTTTTAAAGTTGTAGCAACGTTTCAGCAGAATCTCATCTGCCATCATCAGGCTTCTGTATTGTGTCCGTCTGTGGGTCAGACTTTACAGTGGTTTCAGATTTAAATTTGGGGCAGCCTATTGCTGTGCCAGAATGGTTTTTCTTCATCCTGATTGGTTGGGAGTCTTGGTCTGTGTTTATTGGTCTTGGAGTTTGCTGTGTTCTGCTTGATGGGTGTCTCTGATATCTTCTGTCTGTTTTTTGCTCTTTTTGTATCTTGATTGGCTGGCAGCATTGTGTTACTTTAATGGAGGCCTTTAGTGCAGCTTGGCTTGGGTAAATGGACGGCTATCATTAGTTAGGAAGCTGGGTTTCATCTGGGTGCCTGGTTGGGGTGTGTTTGAGCTGGAGGTATCAGGGGGATCTGTTTGTGCCCAGGTGTTTGCCTGGCTTGTGGTGTGGAGATTTTTTTTGTTTGTGAGTGCAGGTTTCCAAATGATTGACAGCCTGGTGGAATCATCTCTTCTGTTCATGCTTTCTGGTCTTTTTTCAATCTCTATGGCTTCTCTGATGACTCTGTGGCTAGGGTTTTCCATAGTGGCCAGGGTTTTGGTGCCATTGAAGTTGATGCTATGACCTGTAGCTTCCATGTGTTGGACTAGTGAGGAAGTGTGTTCCAGCTTTTTGACTGCATTTTTGTGTTCATCCAGGCGGGTACTTATTCTTCTATTGGTCTGTCCAATGTATGTGGCCGGGCATGATGCACAGGGGACTTCATATATGCCTTGGTTTTCCAGGTCAATTTTATCTTTGGGGTTGCTAAGGATGGCTGCTATTTTTCTGTCTGTTTTGAAGGCAGTCCTGATGTGATGTCTGTGTAGTACCTTACTAATTTTGTCTGTAGTACCTCTTATGTAGGGCAGGACAGCTGTTCCATAGGTCTGTTCATCTTCTGGGTCTCTATTATGTTTCAGTGTGTTTTTGTGGATCAAGCTGGTGATTTTGCTTTTGTGGAAGCCGTTGGCTGTCAGTACTTTAGTCAGGGTGCATAGTTCAGTCTTAATGTGTGTCTTGTCTGCCAGGCGTTTGGTTCTGGTAATTAGTGTTTTAGCCACGGAGTTTATCTGTGCTGGGTGGTGGTGGGATTGGGCGTTGAGGTAGCGGTTGGTGTGTGTTTTCTTCTGGTATATGGTGTGTCCTAGTGTGCCATCTGTTTTTTTGTAGATTAGTACATCTAGGAATGGTAGTTGTTTGTTTGTTTCTGTTTCCATGGTGAACTTGATTTTGGGGTGTGCGCTGTTTAGGTGTGTTAGGAAATTGTTTAGGTTTTCTTGTCCATGGGGCCAAATCACGAATGTGTCATCGATGTATCTTAACCATAGTTTGGGTTTGAGGATGGCATTGGCCAGGGCTCTGGATTCGAATTCTTCCATGAACAGGTTTGCAATGACGGGTGACAGTGGTGATCCCATGGGGGCTCCTTCTATTTGTTTGTATCTTTGTATATATATATATCTCCACTCATGGAAGAAGAAACTGATATTATTGTGATCTGCAGAACATGTTCCATGTATATACTTATGCCCATGGAATATCCAAACTATATATATACCAAATGTAAATTAATTGAGTTACTAGAAGAAAAAGTAAAGGGTCTAGAGGAAACTCTAACCACTCTGAAACTCAACCCACAAAATGAGAAACCCCAAACCTTGAAAAAGAATATGCCCAAATTGAACATAATAATGATCAAACAACTTCTAAAAGAATTGACCCCTTAGAGGAAGAAGAAGACAGATGGAAACATGTCAACCACTGAAAAAAACACAAGCCTAGTACAAAACCCCTGTCCAAACCAACCCACTCTGATGCAGCCCCACTGGTGCTAAGCAATCAATTTCATAGACTTTCACTAGAAGAAAACATGCAGACACATAGAAAAGAAGCACAATTAAATGTTTCTTTAAAAATACACCATCAAATGCTTCTTTGACAGATAGAAAAACACCCCAAACCTCCCTAGGAAAAAAAATGACGAGCGCTGGTGACAGGAGATTCAATTCTCAAGGGAACAGAACTTGCCATCCATAGACCAGACAGTCTATTCAAAGAGGTATGTTGTCTCCCTGGAACTAAAATCAAAGATGTGACTGAGAATCTAACCAAAATAATAAAACCCACAGAGTACTTCCCCTTTCTATTACTATATGTAGGGACAAATGACACAAAAAGGACTTGAAAACAATATTGAATGATTATGAGCAGCTAGGCAAGAAAGTCAGGGACTTAAGTGCACAAGTGGTTCTTTCATCTATACTTCCAATGAAAGGACAACATCTGGTAAGAGAACAAAGAATTCTAGAAGTGAACCACTGGCTAAAGGGTTGGTGTCACCAAAAAAACTTTGGATTCCTGGACCATAGTCTGTACTATCTCCATGATGGGCTTCTGGCAAGGGATGGGTTGCATCTCACAAAGATTGAGAAGAATGCTTTTGGAAAATAACTGCCTCAATTTATCAGGAGGGCTTTAAACTAAAATTGAGTGGGGGGAGGGTGACCAATCTTTAGGATCTCCAGGACCTAATTCCAAGCAAAAACCTCTAGAAAGCAAGTCAAATAATGAATTAAAGAAGGATGGGAAGGAAGACAAACTTAAACACCAAATAAGAGACACAGGAAGCATATCCAGTGCCAGACATAAAGATCTGGAGAACAAACAGGGTGAACTCAAACTACTAATACATGAAGGCAGATATGATATACTTGGAATAACAGAAACTTGGTGGGATGAAACCCATGACAGGAACATACTGATAGAAGGATATAAATTGTTCAAAAAAAACCAGACCCCATAAAAGAGGAGGTGGAGTTGCACTGTATGTAAAGGACTACTATATTGCTACAGAAATGCATGAAACCAAAGATGAAAACTTCCTAGAATGCATATGGGTCAATATAAAAGAAAAGAAAAAAGAATAACATGGCCATAGGTGTGTACTATAGGCCACCCAGAAAAAATAGACGTTCTTTTTGCCAATCAACTAATAAATATATGTAGGAAACACACTACAATAGTAATGGGGGACTTCAAACACCCTGATATCAATTGGAAAACTAATTCTGCATCAAGTGAGAAATCAAATAGGTTCCTAACCAATGTAGCTGACAACATTGTTGTCCAAAAGATAGAGGGTGAAACTAGAGGGACAGCCATACTGGACTTAATTCTTACAAACAGAGAAGAAGTGATAGAGGAAGTTGAAACTGCAGGAACCTTGGGTGAGAGTGACCATGTCATACTAAAATTCAACATAATGCAAACAGAAGCAGTAGAACATAATGACACCAGAGTCCTAGATTTTAAAAGAGCTGATTTTAATAAACTCAGAGAGAACTTGGGAAAGATTCCATGGATGAAAATCCTAAAAGGGAAAACAACTCAAGAATCTTGGGAAATTCTGAAAAGTACGATCATAAAAGCCCAGTCCAGCAAATTACCACTGAGAAAGAAAAACAAGAAATCCAAGAAGAAACCAGCATGGCTGCACAAAGATCCCTCTGACAAATTGAAAGACAAAAAGGACAAGTACTAAAAATGGAAACAGGGACATACAACTAAGGCAGAATATCAGCAGATAGCCAGAATCTGCAAAGACAAAGTCAGGAAAGCAAAAACTCAGAACGAACGAAGACTTACAACAAAAGTCAAAGATAATTAAAAAAAAGTTTCTTCCAACATATAAATAACAAGAAAAAATCAAGGAAACAGTCAGTCCACTAAAGAGAGAAGACGGCAAGGAAGTAAAAAATAACAGAGAGAAAGCAGAGCTGCTTAATTCATTCTTTGCATCAGTCTTCATACAAAAATAAACTATAGCTCCACCCACCAAAAACATAACTGTAAAAGACATAAGCAAAAAAAAAATAAGCAAAAAAATAGTAAGAGAACACCTGTCTGATCTTGATGAAAACAAATCACCGGGCCTGATGGATTACATCCCAGAGTTTTAAAGGAGTTGGCAGAGGTCATCTAAGAACCACTGCACCATATCTTTCAAAAATCCTGGAGCACCAGGGAACTACCAGAGGACTGGAAAAGAGCTGATATGGTTCCCATCTTCAAAAAAGGGAAAAAAATAGACCCAGGAAATTAAAGATCAATCAGCCTAACATCAATACCCGGGAAGATACTGGAAAAGATAATAAAAAAACAGATCTGCCAACATCTAGAAACAAGTAAAATAATAACTAGCAGTCAGCACGGGTTTGTTAAAAACAGATCATGCCAAATCTTATTTCATTCTTCAACACAGTGACTAAATTAATAGACCAGCAAAATACTGTGGACATAATATATTTAGATTTCAGCAAGGCATTCGATAAAGTAGACCACAACCTACTTCTTAGTAAGGTAGAAAAAAGTGGAATAGATAGTACCACCACTAGATGGACTCGCAACTGGCTGGCAAACCGTACTTAATGAGTAGTCTTTAATGGGTCTAAGTCTACATGGAGGGAAGTAAGCAGTGGGATGCCACAAGGTTCTGTCTTAGACCCAGTACTCTTCAATATCTTCATTAATGACTTAGATGAGGGAATAGAAGGGGAACTTACCAAATTTGCAGATGATACTAAGCTGGCAGGAATAGCGAACACCCAAGAAGAAAGGCTCAAGATCCAGATGGATCTTGACAGACTAGAACACTGGGCCATATGAAACAAAATGAAATTCAGTGTAGAGAAAAGTAAAGTCCTACACTTAGGCAAGAAAAACCAAAAGTACACATATAGATTGGGTGAAACCAGGCTCAATAGCAGTAACTGTGAGAGGGATCTTGGAGTCTTAGTGGATAATCAGCTAAATATGAGCTAGCAGTGTGCAGCAGCAGCCAAACAAGCTAATGCAATCCTAAATTGTATTAACAAAGGGATACAATCAAGATCAAGGGAAGTACTAATACCACTCTATAAAGCCTTAGTAAGACCACACCTAGAGTACTGCATCCAGTTTTGTTCACCACATTATAAAAAGATGTTGAGACTCTAGAAAAAAGTACAGAGAAGAGCAACCAGGATGATTAGGGGACTGGAGGCTAAAACATACAATGAACAGTTGCAGGAACTGGGCTTGGCTAGTCTAGTAAAGAGAAGGACCGGGGAGACATGATAGCAGTCTTCCAATATTTGAGGGGCTGCCACAGGGAGGAAGGAGTCAAGCTATTTTCTAAAGCACCTGAAGGCTAGACAAGGAACAAGGAATGGAAACTGAACAAGGAGAGATTTAACCTGGAAATAAGAAGAAACTTTCTGACAGTGAGAACAATCAACCAATGGAACAGCTTGACCTTGGAAGTTCTGGGAGCGCCATCACTTGAGGCTTTCAAGAAGAGATTGGACTGCCATTTGTCAGAAATGGTATAGGGTCTCCGCTTGGGCAGGGGTTGGATTAGATGACCTACAAAGTCCCTTCCAACTCTGATTATCTGTTAAACCACCATATTCTTTCCTCTGCTCCTGCTGCTTTAACTCAGTGAAAATTCACCGTGCCTCAGTTTCATTTATCAATAAATAATGAAATCAATATATATTCTGTCTTCTTCTCTTGCAACAGTGTGTGTATTTTATTATTATTTTTAATTATGATGCATAACTGCATGACTACAGGTATATGTTCAATATATTTATGAATCTGAAGAAGATACAATAATTAAAAGTTTGCTACTGATATCACATTAGTCAGAAGGCTCTCCCTCACTTTTGGAGAAGCAATATTCTGTTTATAAGTATATCTCTTATTCCACATGAAGTATATGTCACAAAGGCAAATATTCCAGCATACGGCCAAGAAAACCCTCCCTGTGAATTTCCCCCTTAATTATTAACAGAGATAACCCACCTATCTCCTGCCTACAATGCAGTCCTTTTCAGCATTTGCACTCTGATACAGGTGACTCTGCAGGCATAGATAAACACACTAGTGGCCTCAAGAGCTCTCAGGGAGAGTGCTAATGACCAGATGACTGCAAAGAAATATAATCCTTCCAAACCACCACTGCCCCCACCATCCTGCCATCACTTATCCAAGAAGTGATTCTTCTTCTTCTTCTTCTTCTTCTTCTTCTTCTTCTTCTTCTTCTTCTTCTTCTTCTTCTTCTTCTTCTTCTTCTTCTTCTTCTTCTTCTTCTTCTTCTTCTTCTTCTTCTTCTTCTTCTTCTTCTTCTTCTTCTTCTTCTTCTTCTTCTTCTTCTTCTTCTCCTCCTCCTCCTCCTCCTCCTCCTCCTCCTCCTCCTCCTCCTCCTCCTCCTCCTCCAGGAAAAAAGCACATTGAAAGACAAGTAAGCTTCTCAGCTCAGTTTTCTGCCATGTAAAGCAATCTAAGCAGTATTCCATTAAGATGGTTTGCCGAATGCATTTTCCCCATATTAACAGAATAACAGAATTATAAGAGACCTGTACAACTGTCTGCTCAAGCAGGAAACTGTTGAGATAATTCCCCATTAGGAAAATGAGCACATACAGGGAGACGTATTTGAGAGAAGTGTTTGAATAATACACACACAGTACACAGATACACTGTACAGTAAATGTAGGTTTTTACTTCAAGAAAGGTTTAAGCAAAGTCCAAAATAAGCAATCCAAAGTCATTCACAAGTAAATCAGTCAGTTTTCAATCCAGGGATAATCCAAATATCAAAGTCCAGTGTCAAAAAACAGTTCAGTAACAGACTTATATTAAATCCAGTAATATCAGTCAATTGGAAGAAATGGAGCAACTGTAATACTTTCCAACAGAAGGAAACAGAGATACACTCACACTCTCTTCTGAGACTCAGACTAAACAAACCAGGTTTCTGGCTCCATCTTATGGCCATTTGAGAAACCATACCTAATTACAGTTTTGCATTTTCTTTTTTCTTTTTTAAACAAATTTTATTAATTTTTAAAGACAAACAAAACATAAGGCATAAAAGCATAAAACCTCCTTTCTAAAAGTTACTTATAGGTTTTAACAAGGCAAATAAAACATTATTTTATACAGCATAGTTCCACATTATCACATTTCCATTTAAGCACATATATATCTTTTCCAAATTTCTCATTATTTCTCCCTTCACTTTTATTCAATTATATTTCTTTCTATCAAGGTTTTATCAATTCTCAATCAAATATAAACACACAAAATACAAAACATAAAACATAAAACTTCTGACAAACAAAACATAAGACATGGAAACATAAAACCTCCTTTCTAAAAGCTGCTTATAGGTTTTAACAAAGCAAATAGAACATTATTTTGTACAGCATAGTTCCAAATTATCACATTTCCATTTTAAACACATATATATCTTTTCCGAATTTCTCATTGTTTCTCCTTCACTTTTATTAAATTATATTTCTTTCTATCAAGGTTTTATTAATTCTCAATCAAACATAAACACACAAAATACAAAACATAAAACAAGACATAGAAACATAAAACCTCCTTTCTGAAGGCTACTTGTAGATTTTGACAAAACAAATAAGACATTCTTTTATACAACATAATTCCAAATTATCATTTGTATATATCTTTTCCAAATTTCTCATTGTTTCTCCCTTTAGTTTTATTCCTCCAAGGTTTTATTAATTCTCAATCAAACATAGCTAACCAAAACACAAAACATAAAACATAAAACTTCTTTTGGAAAGTGGCTTAGCCCGGGTTACATCTTTTTTACAGACCTAAATCAAATTCATGCTCATCTTATATACCATTTGTTAGGGATAACATTGTTTACCCTAACTGGTTTGGGTAAAAATAATAAATATGGTATCATGGTTTGTTAGTTAAAGTGTGTGTAACTTTAACAGCAAGAATGTAATTAAGGGTGTGGTTGTAAGCACTATATATGAAGCGAGGCAAATGCAGCTTGCTCTTTGGCTTACTGATCCCTAATTACTTGATGGATTGATGACTGCGTTCTTGCTGGAAAGGGAGAGAAGAAGGAGTGTTGATTTTTCTCAACGGAGAGAAAATAAAGATTGGACTGATTTATTGTAAGTGAACTGACATTGGCTATTCAACACGGACTTTGCAAATAGAGTATCCCGACAAGACTTGACCGAAATTGATATATGATAAATGGACCGTTACATTTGACTATGCTATAATTCTTAAATGGAATAAACTATATTCTTGATAGCACAAGCATATCTGTATTTTTACTGCGTGTTAACTAGAAAACTTATCTCACATATTTACCTGTCTTCCTATCTGACTTAGCTGCACGTTCTGTTTAGTTTGTTTTCCTTAACACCCGTTGGGGAATCCAGGCTTAACACTGGTTATGGGCCCAGAGAGACTGCAAAGTCAGTTTAACTAGGATAAAAACAGGTTTATGTAAAAGTGAGATTTTTGTGTTGTTACACGTTACAGTAAACAGACAGCTGTGTTTTATCAATTATAGTTTTATATCCATATAGTGAAACATGGCACAAGTCAGTCTACAAAGTTTGTCCCTTATATCCAAGCTGGATGGAACAAACTATGTTTCATGGTCTATGAAATGTAGTCTACTTCTACGAAGAGAAGGTCTGTGGAACATAATAGAAAACCCACCAAACGTAGAAGAATGGGATCCTGAAGATGAGGAAGATAGTAAAAAGATAGAAGAATTTAAACAGAAAAATGAACAAGCACTTTGCATCATAGGACTATCATTAACTGATCAGCAACTTGTTCATATACGCGGAGAGCAAACTGCTGTTGGGTGTTGGCAAAAACTGAGGAGGATTTATGTCCGAGATAACGTTGGTGCTCACATAAATCTAACACGGAAGCTTTTCATACGTATCTCCAAAAGAATGGTGATATGCTGAGTCATTTGAATACTATGAAAAGCATTTTCAAGAACTTCATGAGAAGGAGTTAATTTTCTCTGAACTACACCAGGTCTACATAATTCTATCTTCATTAGGCGAAAGTTTTGATGACTATGTAACTTCCCTTGAAATATTGTCTAAAGAAAGCCTAACTTTAACTGATATCACTGGCAGATTGATTGAAGAGGCCAGAAGAAGAAGCTTGAAAGAGATCAGTTAAGGAGGGAGCAACCTCAAAAGGAAAATAATGAATCTCCTACTGCATTCGCAATTAAAAGTGTTTTAATTGTGGAGGAGAAGGACATTCATAGATTTTAGCAAGAAACCAAAGCGCCAGAATGCAAGCCAGAATGCTGTAAGCCATCAAAGAAGAAATAAGAATTATGGAGTTAGCAATGTATAGTAATGGAGTTGTAAAAAATAATTTATGGGTGGTTGACAGTGGTGCGTCCCACTGTATTACAAATGATAACAAAAAATTTGTAAAAATGTCCATGAGTTCACAGCATATCTCATTGGCAAATGGATGGAAAATGAGAGGCAAAAGGTGAAGGTATAGCTCATTATTGTTCTAGTATAAAGGAGAACATAAAAATGTTATATGTACCTCAACTTAAATTTAATTTGCTTTCAGTTAGAATGTTGGTTAGATTAGGATACATAGTTACCTTTAAGGGAGATACTTGTTTAATTGCAAAAAGAAGGTAAGAAAATTACTGCATCTTTAAGAGGTGAATTATATGTGTTAAATGATAATGGTTTAGAGTTGGCTAACACAGTTTATGATAATAAGAAACCTCATGATGAATGTATTCACTTGTTACACAGACGGCTAGGTCATTTAAATTTTAAAATGATTAAGAGAACTGTTCAACTATCTAAAGGAATAAGTTTGAAACCTTGTAATAAGTATTTGCAATGTTCTGCTTGTAATTAAAACAAAAGCAAAGTTATACCCGCAAATAGAGTTGATGGATTTACTACCAAAGAGCCTTTAGAGGTAGTATTTGCCGATATAATAGGTCCTAAAAAAGCCAAGTGTAGGTGGTGCTAGATACATATTAAGCATAATGGACCACTATTCTAGGTATGGTTTCTGTTTTCTAATGAAGAGAAAAACTGAAACGTATACAAATTTCTTTAATTGGTTAAAATTTGCAGAGAGGAAAACTAAAAGGAAATTAGTAACTCTTATAACAGATAATGGTATGGAATTTACAAATAATAAATTCCAGAGTAGACTTAGAATGGCAGGTATTCAACATAAAAGTCTGCACCATATAGGCCTCAACATAATGCATTTATAGAGAGAAGAGGCCAAACACTGCAATCAATGGGAAGGACAATGTTATCTGATTCTGGATTACCTGACAATTTGTGGGGAGAAGCTATAATGTGTGGGAATCACATATTAAACAATGTTGTTAATTCAACAACAGGTGAATTACCATTCACTCTGTGGCATGGTAGGAAACCTGATTTGAGTTACATTCACACATTTGGTGCACCAGCATGGGTGCATGTCCCTACACAACTCAGGCACAAAGGACAACATAGAGCTAAAAGATTAATTTTGTTGGATATCAAGCAAACCATAGATCTTATAGATTCTGGGAACCAGGTACATCTAGAGTATACTGCAGTGCTAGTGCACAATTCCTAGAACATATAGGATGGAATAGATTAGAGCAGGATTCAGATAATGATGTTATTATAGAACCCTATAAGAGGCAGAAAGAAAAGACTAGTTATAAGAAAAGTCCAATTAAACAAGAAATCCATGAAGAGCAAATAGAATCAGATCAAGAGGAAATAATTGATCAAGAAGAGATAGATAGTCAAGAACAGGAAATAAAGGAAAGTCCACCTGTAAGTCCTGTTATACCTAGAGAGCACAACACGTATAACCAAACCACCTGATAGATATCAGGCAAGTATTGTTGCCAAGTAAATAAAGTTCCTACTAGCATAGATGAACTTAAGATGTATCCTGCTAAGGATCAGGAGAATTGGCAAAAGGCAATGGAAAAAGAGTTAAATTCATTAAAAGGAAATGAAGGTTTATGAAGAAACCAAATTACCTCCAGGAGAAAAATCCATTGGGTGCAAATGGATATTTAAAGTAAAGACTGGAAATAATGGTAAAGTAACTTATAAGGCTGGTTAGTAGCACAAGGATTTAACCAAAATACATTTGATTATGATGAGGTATTTGCACCAAATCTTAAAGCTACAACTTTAAGAGCAGCTCTAGTATGGGCAGCTAAGAAGAATTATATTGTTAACCATTTAGAGCGTAGAAACTGCATATCTGCATGCACCATTACAGCATACAATATATTTGAAAAACCGGTTGGTATAAATGATAATAAAGTAAATAGCAATAATTGTTGGAAACTCAAGAAGAGTTTATATGGATTGAAACAATCTGGCTATGAATGGAACCAATATATTGTGAAAGAATTAAACAATATAGGGTTTAAATCTGGTTTAGCAGATCCATGTATGTTTAAAGAGAAAATAATGGAGCGGTGTCATTATTGTTATTATATTACAGATGATATTGCTTTGATTACTAAGACCAATAATGAAGCTACTGAGATTATTTCATTATTAGCCAAAAGGATAAAATTAAAGCATTTAGGTGAAATTAAAAGTATCTAGGATTGACAATTAATAAACCACAAAAGGATTTAAGATATCTCAAGAGGATAAAATTTGCCAATTAATTAAATTGTATAAAATGGAACTTTGTAAGCCTGCAAAGACTCCAATGAGTCAGGAAATTTGCAAAATTGATGCTCAAAGTCCAAAATTTGATAAGACCATATATCAATCTTTGATAGGTAGCTTATCATATATAAGCAATTGGTCTAAGGCCAGATATAGCTTATAGTATTAATCAGCTGGCACGATTTAATAATGATCCACATCAATGTCATTGGCAAGCATTAAAGAGAATTTTAAGATATCTTAAAGGAACAATGCACCATGCATTGTATCTAGAGCCAAAGGTGATTTGAATCTTAGTGCCTATGCAGATGCAAGTTTTGCAACTGACATAAACACTAGAAAATCAACATCTGGGATGGCTATATTATTTGGTAAGACTTTAATAGGGTGGAGGTCAATCAGACAACAGCATATCAGCTTGTCCACGATGGAAGCAGAATTTTCATGTCTGTCATTACTATGCACTGACTTAATTCTGTACAAACAGTTATTATTAGACATGGGTTTAACTGTTAAAGATTCTATTATTGTATACGAAGACAACCAGGCAGCTATACAGTTAGCTACTAATATTGCTGTAAAGACTAGATCAAAGCATACAGATTTAAGATACTTAAATGTTAGAGAATCTGTTAAAAATGGTCTAATTAAACTTGAGTACTGCATGATGGAAGAAAACATTGCAGACCAGTTTACAAAAGCTCAAGGTGTTGTAAAATTTAAAGAGAGTTGTAACAATTATGATTTAAAGGTGTAAATGGATATATTATTGTAATATTATTATTATTACCCAAAAGGGAGAATGTTAGGGATAACATTGTTTACCCTAACTGGTTTGGGTAAAAATAATAAATATGGTATCATGGTTTGTTAGTTAAAGTGTGTGTAACTTTAACAGCAAGAATGTAATTAAGGGTGTGGTTGTAAAAGCACTATATATGAAGCGAGGCAAATGCAGCTTGCTCTTTGGCTTACTGATCCCTAATTACTTGATGGATTGATGACTGCGTTCTTGCTGGAAAGGGAGAAGAAGGAGTGTTGATTTTCTCAACGGAGAGAAAATAAAGATTGGACTGATTTATTGTAAGTAGAACTGACATTGGCTATTCAACACGGACTTTGCAAATAGAGTATCCCGACAAGACTTGACGCGAAATTGATATATGATAAATGGACCGTTACATTTGACTATGCTATAATTTTAAATGGAATAAACTATATTCTTGATAGCACAAGCGTATCTGTATTTTTACTGCGTGTTAACTAGAAAACTTATCTCACATATTTACCTGTCTTCCTATCTGACTTCGCTGCACGTTCTGTTTAGTTTGTTTTCCTTAACACCGTTGGGAATCCAGGCTTAACACCATTCTTATCTTATTTACATTCTATATTTTCTATATAGCTTCTCCTTCTTTTCACTCTCTTAATTATATTTTGTTTATTTCATCTTATTTTAAAATCATTATACTTGCACCATATCTTTGTCCGTTCCGATTATCTATTTATCTCTTCTCTTAAACAGAAAATTTCCCCTGTAATCGCTTTTAAAGTGTGACGCCCTTTCTATCTTTCCCTAAATTGACACTTAAAATAATACATAATTTCCATTCTGATTCTGCTTAGTACATTCTACATGTTGCATTTTAAAATAAAAGAATAATAAATTTATAATATAGTTAATACATTATTTTAAAATAAGAAAATAAAATAATAAATTTATAATAACATTAAGACAATAACAAATTAAACTATAACTAAACATTAATCATTTTACACATTCTCTTTAATATTTTATTGAATATTGAAATCTATCATTATTAAACATTTTAATATTTTAATATTTTATTAAATCTCAAGGGAACAGACTATTTCAAATGCAAATACTACAATACCATATGACTTGCAGAACTTTAATTAGCTTTCTATTGAAAAAGATCTGCTTTAGGTATGTTGTCAAGCCTTTGAACTAAAATCAAAGATGTGACTGAGAATCTAACCAAAATAATAAAACCCTCTCTGAGTACTTCCTTTTCTTTCTATTACTATATGTAGGGACAAATGACACAAAAAGGACTTGAAAACAATATTGAATGATTATGAGCAGCTAGGCAAGAAAGTCAGGGACTTAAGTGCACAAGTGGTTCTTTCATCTATACTTCCAATGAAAGGACAACATCTGGTAAGAGAACAAAGAATTCTAGAAGTGAACCACTGGCTAAAGGGTTGGTGTCACCAAAAAAACTTTGGATTCCTGGACCATAGTCTGTACTATCTCCATGATGGGCTTCTGGCAAGGGATGGGTTGCATCTCACAAAGATTGAGAAGAATGCTTTTGGAAAATAACTGCCTCAATTTATCAGGAGGGCTTTAAACTAAAATTGAGTGGGGGGAGGGTGACCAATCTTTAGGATCTCCAGGACCTAATTCCAAGCAAAAACCTCTAGAAAGCAAGTCAAATAATGAATTAAAGAAGGATGGGAAGGAAGACAAACTTAAACACCAAATAAGAGACACAGGAAGCATATCCAGTGCCAGACATAAAGATCTGGAGAACAAACAGGGTGAACTCAAACTACTAATACATGAAGGCAGATATGATATACTTGGAATAACAGAAACTTGGTGGGATGAAACCCATGACAGGAACATACTGATAGAAGGATATAAATTGTTCAAAAAAAACCAGACCCATAAAAGAGGAGGTGGAGTTGCACTGTATGTAAAGGACTACTATATTGCTACAGAAATGCATGAAACCAAAGATGAAAACTTCCTAGAATGCATATGGGTCAATATAAAAGAAAAGAAAAAAGAATAACATGGCCATAGGTGTGTACTATAGGCCACCCAGAAAAAATAGACGTTCTTTTTGCCAATCAACTAATAAATATATGTAGGAAACACACTACAATAGTAATGGGGGACTTCAAGCACCCTGATATCAATTGGAAAACTAATTCTGCATCAAGTGAGAAATCAAATAGGTTCCTAACCAATGTAGCTGACAACATTGTTGTCCAAAAGATAGAGGGTGAAACTAGAGGGACAGCCATACTGGACTTAATTCTTACAAACAGAGAAGAAGTGATAGAGGAAGTTGAAACTGCAGGAACCTTGGGTGAGAGTGACCATGTCATACTAAAATTCAACATAATGCAAACAGAAGCAGTAGAACATAATGACACCAGAGTCCTAGATTTTAAAAGAGCTGATTTTAATAAACTCAGAGAGAACTTGGGAAAGATTCCATGGATGAAAATCCTAAAAGGGAAAACAACTCAAGAATCTTGGGAAATTCTGAAAAGTACGATCATAAAAGCCCAGTCCAGCAAATTACCACTGAGAAAGAAAAACAAGAAATCCAAGAAGAAACCAGCATGGCTGCACAAAGATCCTCTGACAAATTGAAAGACAAAAAGGACAAGTACTAAAAATGGAAACAGGGACATACAACTAAGGCAGAATATCAGCAGATAGCCAGAATCTGCAAAGACAAAGTCAGGAAAGCAAAAACTCAGAACGAACGAAGACTTACAACAAAAGTCAAAGATAATTAAAAAAAAGTTTCTTCCAACATATAAATAACAAGAAAAAAATCAAGGAAACAGTCAGTCCACTAAAGAGAGAAGACGGCAAGGAAGTAAAAATAACAGAGAGAAAGCAGAGCTGCTTAATTCATTCTTTGCATCAGTCTTCATACAAAAATAAACTATAGCTCCACCCACCAAAAACATAACTGTAAAAGACATAAGCAAAAAAAAATAAGCAAAAAATAGTAAGAGAACACCTGTCTGATCTTGATGAAAACAAATCACCGGGCCTGATGGATTACATCCCAGAGTTTTAAAGGAGTTGGCAGAGGTCATCTAAGAACCACTGCACCATATCTTTCAAAAATCCTGAGCACCAGGGAACTACCAGAGGACTGAAAAGAGCTGATATGGTTCCCATCTTCAAAAAGGGAAAAAAATAGACCCAGGAAATTAAAGATCAATCAGCCTAACATCAATACCCGGAAGATACTGGAAAAGATAATAAAAACAGATCTGCCAACATCTAGAAACAAGTAAAATAATAACTAGCAGTCAGCACGGGTTTGTTAAAAACAGATCATGCCAAATCTTATTTCATTCTTCAACACAGTGACTAAATTAATAGACCAGCAAAATACTGTGGACATAATATATTTAGATTTCAGCAAGGCATTCGATAAAGTAGACCACAACCTACTTCTTAGTAAGGTAGAAAAAAGTGGAATAGATAGTACCACCACTAGATGGACTCGCAACTGGCTGGCAAACCGTACTTAATGAGTAGTCTTTAATGGGTCTAAGTCTACATGGAGGGAAGTAAGCAGTGGGATGCCACAAGGTTCTGTCTTAGACCCAGTACTCTTCAATATCTTCATTAATGACTTAGATGAGGGAATAGAAGGGGAACTTACCAAATTTGCAGATGATACTAAGCTGGCAGGAATAGCGAACACCCAAGAAGAAAGGCTCAAGATCCAGATGGATCTTGACAGACTAGAACACTGGGCCATATGAAACAAAATGAAATTCAGTGTAGAGAAAAGTAAAGTCCTACACTTAGGCAAGAAAAACCAAAAGTACACATATAGATTGGGTGAAACCAGGCTCAATAGCAGTAACTGTGAGAGGGATCTTGGAGTCTTAGTGGATAATCAGCTAAATATGAGCTAGCAGTGTGCAGCAGCAGCCAAACAAGCTAATGCAATCCTAAATTGTATTAACAAAGGGATACAATCAAGATCAAGGGAAGTACTAATACCACTCTATAAAGCCTTAGTAAGACCACACCTAGAGTACTGCATCCAGTTTTGTTCACCACATTATAAAAAAGATGTTGAGACTCTAGAAAAAGTACAGAGAAGAGCAACCAGGATGATTAGGGGACTGGAGGCTAAAACATACAATGAACGGTTGCAGGAACTGGGCTTGGCTAGTCTAGTAAAGAGAAGGACCGGGGAGACATGATAGCAGTCTTCCAATATTTGAGGGGCTGCCACAGGGAGGAAGGAGTCAAGCTATTTTCTAAAGCACCTGTAGGCCAGACAAGGAATAATGAATGGAAACTGAACAAGGAGAGATTTAACCTGGAAATAAGAAGAAACTTTCTGACAGTGAGAACAATCAACCAATGGAACAGCTTGACCTTGGAAGTTCTGGGAGCGCCATCACTTGAGGCTTTCAAGAAGAGATTGGACTGCCATTTGTCAGAAATGGTATAGGGTCTCCCGCTTGGGCAGGGGGTTGGATTAGATGACCTACAAAGTCCCTTCCAACTCTGATTATCTGTTAAACCACCATATTCTTTCCTCTGCTCCTGCTGCTTTAACTCAGTGAAAATTCACCGTGCCTCAGTTTCATTTATCAATAAATAATGAAATCAATATATATTCTGTCTTCTTCTTTTGCAACAATGTATGTATTTTATTATTATTTTTAATTACGATGCATAACTGCATGACTACAGGTATATGTTCAATATATTTATGAATCTGAAGAAGATACAATAATTAAAAGTTTGCTACTGATATCACATTAGTCAGAAGGCTCTCCCTCACTTTTGGAGAAGCAATATTCTGTTTATAAGTATATCTCTTATTCCACATGAAGTATATGTCACAAAGGCAAATATTCCAGCATACGGCCAAGAAAACCCTCCCTGTGAATTTCCCCCTTAATTATTAACAGAGATAACCCACCTATCTCCTGCCTACAATGCAGTCCTTTTTAGCATTTGCACTCTGATACAGGTGACTCTGCAGGCATAGATAAACACACTAGTGGCCTCAAGAGCTCTCAGGGAGAGTGCTAATGACCAGATGACTGCAAAGAAATATAATCCTTCCAAACCACCACTGCCCCCACCATCCTGCCATCACTTATCCAAGAAGTGATTATTCTTCTTCTTCTTCTTCTTCTTCTTCTTCTTCTTCTTCTTCTTCTTCTTCTTCTTCTTCTTCTTCTTCTTCTTCTTCTTCTTCTTCTTCTTCTTCTTCTTCTTCTTCTTCTTCTTCTTCTTCTTCTTCTTCTTCTTCTTCTTCTTCTTCTTCTTCTTCTTCTTCTTCTTCTCCTCCTCCTCCTCCTCCTCCTCCTCCTCCTCCTCCTCCTCCTCCTCCTCCTCCAGGAAAAAGCACATTGAAAGACAAGTAAGCTTCTCAGCTCAGTTTTCTGCCATGTAAAGCAATCTAAGCAGTATTCCATTAAGATGGTTTGCCGAATGCATTTTCCCCATATTAACAGAATAACAGAATTATAAGAGACCTGTACAACTGTCTGCTCAAGCAGGAAACTGTTGAGATAATTCCCCATTAGGAAAATGAGCACATACAGGAGACGTATTTGAGAGAAGTGTTTGAATAATACACACACAGTACACAGATACACTGTACAGTAAATGTAGGTTTTTACTTCAAGAAAGGTTTAAGCAAAGTCCAAAATAAGCAATCCAAAGTCATTCACAAGTAAATCAGTCAGTTTTCAATCCAGGGATAATCCAAATATCAAAGTCCAGTGTCAAAAAACAGTTCAGTAACAGACTTATATTAAATCCAGTAATATCAGTCAATTGGAAGAAATGGAGCAACTGTAATACTTTCCAACAGAAGGAAACAGAGATACACTCACACTCTCTTCTGAGACTCAGACTAAACAAACCAGGTTTCTGGCTCCATCTTATGGCCATTTGAGAAACCATACCTAATTACAGTTTTGCATTTTCTTTTTTCTTTTTTAAACAAATTTTATTAATTTTTTAAAGACAAACAAAACATAAGGCATAAAAGCATAAAACCTCCTTTCTAAAAGTTACTTATAGGTTTTAACAAGGCAAATAAAACATTATTTTATACAGCATAGTTCCACATTATCACATTTCCATTTAAGCACATATATATCTTTTCCAAATTTCTCATTATTTCTCCCTTCACTTTTATTCAATTATATTTCTTTCTATCAAGGTTTTATCAATTCTCAATCAAATATAAACACACAAAATACAAAACATAAAACATAAAACTTCTGACAAACAAAACATAAGACATGGAAACATAAAACCTCCTTTCTAAAAGCTGCTTATAGGTTTTAACAAAGCAAATGGAACATTATTTTGTACAGCATAGTTCCAAATTATCACATTTCCATTTAAACACATATATATCTTTTCCGAATTTCTCATTGTTTCTCCCTTCACTTTTATTAAATTATATTTCTTTCTATCAAGGTTTTATTAATTCTCAATCAAACATAAACACACAAAATACAAAACATAAAACAAGACATAGAAACATAAAACCTCCTTTCTGAAGGCTACTTGTAGATTTTTGACAAAAACAAATAAGACATTCTTTTATACAACATAATTCCAAATTATCATTTGTATATATCTTTTCCAAATTTCTCATTGTTTCTCCCTTTAGTTTTATTCCTCCAAGGTTTTATTAATTCTCAATCAAACATAGCTAACCAAAACACAAAACATAAAACATAAAACTTCTTTTTGGAAAGTGGCTTAGCCCCGGGTTACATCTTTTTTTACAGACCTAAATCAAATTCATGCTCATCTTATATACCATTTGTTAGGGATAACATTGTTTACCCTAACTGGTTTGGGTAAAAATAATAAATATGGTATCATGGTTTGTTAGTTAAAAGTGTGTGTAACTTTAACAGCAAGAATGTAATTAAGGGTGTGGTTGTAAAAGCACTATATATGAAGCGAGGCAAATGCAGCTCGCTCTCTGGCTTACTGATGTATGGATTGATGACTGCGTTCTTGCTGGAAAGGGGAGAGAAGAAGGACTGTTTATATTTCTCAACGGAGAGAAAATAAAGATTGGACTGATTTATTGTAAGTGAACTGACATTGGCTATTCAACACGGACTTTGCAAATAGAGTATCCCCGACAAGACTTGACTGAAATTGATATATGACTAATGGACCGTTACATTTGACTATGCTATAATTCTTAAATGGAATAAACTATATTTTTGATAGCACAAGCGTATCTGTATTTTTACTGCGTGTTAACTAGAAAACTTATCTCACACATTTACCTGTCTTCCTATCTGACTTCGCTGCACGTTCTGTTTAGTTTGTTTTCCTTAACACCCGTTGGGGAATCCAGGCTTAACACTGGTTATGGGCCCAGAGAGACTGCAAAGTCAGTTTAACTAGGATAAAAACAGGTTTATGTAAAAAGTGAGATTTTGTGTTGTTACACGTTACAGTAAACAGACAGCTGTGTTTTATCAATTATAGTTTTATATCCATATAGTGAAACATGGCACAAGTCAGTCTACAAAGTTTGTCCCTTATATCCAAGCTGGATGGAACAAACTATGTTTCATGGTCTATGAAATGTAGTCTACTTCTACGAAGAGAAGGTCTGTGGAACATAATTGAAAACCCACCAAACGTAGAAGAATGGGATCCTGAAGATGAGGAAGATAGTCAAAAGATAGAAGAATTTAAACAGAAAAATGAACAAGCACTTTGCATCATAGGACTAACATTAACTGATCAGCAACTTGTTCATATACGCGGAGAGCAAACTGCTGTTGGGTGTTGGCAAAAACTGAGGAGGATTTATGTCCGAGATAACGTTGGTGCTCACATAAATCTAACACGGAAGCTTTTCCGCACGTATCTCCAAAAGAATGGTGATATGCTGAGTCATTTGAATACTATGAAAAGCATTTTTCAAGAACTTCATGAGAAGGAGTTAATTTTCTCTGAACTACACCAGGTCTACATAATTCTATCTTCATTAGACGAAAGTTTTGATGACTACGTAACTTCCCTTGAAATATTGCCTAAAGAAAGCCTAACTTTAACTGATATCACTGGCAGATTGATTGAAGAGGCCAGAAGAAGGCTTGAAAGAGATCAGTTAAGGAGGGAGCAACCTCAAAAGGAAAATAATGAATCTCCTACTGCATTCGCAATTAAAAAGTGTTTTAATTGTGGAGGGAGAGGACATTTTGCAAGATTTTGTAAGAAACCAAAGCGCCAGAATGCAAGCCAGAATGCTGTAAGCCATCAAAGAAGAAATAAGAATTATGAGTTAGCAATGTATAGTAATGGAGTTGTAAAAAATAATTTATGGGTGGTTGACAGTGGTGCGTCCCACTGTATTACAAATGATAACAAAAAATTTGTAAAAATGTCCATGAGTTCACAGCATATCTCATTGGCAAACGGATGGAAAATGAAGGCAAAAGGTGAAGGTATAGCTCATTGTTCTAGTATAAAGGAGAACATAAAAATGTTATATGTACCTCAACTTAAATTTAATTTGCTTTCAGTTAGAATGTTGGTTAGATTAGGATACATAGTTACCTTTAAGGGAGATACTTGTTTAATTGAAAAAGAAGGTAAGAAAATTACTGCATCTTTAAGAGGTGACTTATATGTGTTAAATGATAATGGTTTAGAGGTGGCTAACACAGTTTATGATAATAAGAAACCTCATGATGAATGTATTCACTTGTTACACCGACGGCTAGGTCATTTAAATTTTAAAATGATTAAGAGAACTGTTCAACTATCTAAAGGAATAAGTTTGAAACCTTGTAATAAGTATTTGCAATGTTCTGCTTGTAATCAAAACAAAAGCAAAGTTATACCGGCAAATAGAGTTGATGGATTTACTACCAAAGAGCCTTTAGAGGTAGTATTTGCCGATATAATAGGTCCTAAAAAGCCAAGTGTAGGTGGTGCTAGATACATATTAAGCATAATGGACCACTATTCTAGGTATGGTTTCTGTTTTCTAATGAAGAGAAAAACTGAAACGTATACAAATTTCTTTAATTGGTTAAAATTTGCAGAGAGAAAAACTAAAAAGAAATTAGTAACTCTTATAACAGATAATGGTATGGAATTTACAAATAATAAATTCCAGAGTAGACTTAGAATGGCAGGTATTCAACATAAAAAGTCTGCACCATATAGGCCTCAACATAATGCATTTATAGAGAGAAGAGGCCAAACACTGCAATCAATGGGAAGGACAATGTTATCTGATTCTGGATTACCTGACAATTTGTGGGGAGAAGCTATAATGTGTGGGAATCACATATTAAACAATGTTGTTAATTCAACAACAGGTGAATTACCATTCACTCTGTGGCATGGTAGGAAACCTGATTTGAGTTATATTCACACATTTGGTGCACCAGCATGGGTGCATATCCCTACACAACTCAGGCACAAAGGACAACATAGAGCTAAAAGATTAATTTTTGTTGGATATCAAGCAAACCATAGATCTTATAGATTCTGGGAACCAGGTACATCTAGAGTATACTGCAGTGCTAGTGCACAATTCCTAGAACATATAGGATGGAATAGATTAGAGCAGGATTCAGATAATGATGTTATTATAGAACCCTATAAGAGGCAGAAAGAAAAGACTAGTTATAAGAAAAGTCCAATTAAAGAAGAAGTCCATGAAGAGCAAATAGAATCAGATCAAGAGGAAATAATTGATCAAGAAGAGATAGATAGTCAAGAACAGGAAATAAAGGAAAGTCCACCTGTAAGTCCTGTTATACCTAGACGCACAACGCGTATAACAAACCACCTGATAGATATCAGGCAAGTATTGTTTGCCAAGTAAATAAAGTTCCTACTAGCATAGATGAACTTAAGATGTATCCTGCTAAGGATCAGGAGAATTGGCAAAAAGCAATGGAAAAGAGTTAAATTCATTAAAGGAAATGAAGGTTTATGAAGAAACCAAATTACCTCCAGGAGAAAAAATCCATTGGGTGCAAATGGATATTTAAAGTAAAGACTGGAAATAATGGGAAAGTAACTTATAAGGCTAGGTTAGTAGCACAAGGATTTAACCAAAATACATTTGATTATGATGAGGTATTTGCACCAAATCTTAAGGCTACAACTTTAAGAGCAGCTCTAGTATGGGCAGCTAAGAAGAATTATATTGTTAACCATTTAGACGTAGAAACTGCATATCTGCATGCACCATTGCAGCATACAATATATTTGAAAAAACCAGTTGGTATAAATGATAATAAAGTAAATAGCAATGATTGTTGGAAACTCAAGAAGAGTTTATATGGATTGAAACAATCTGGCTATGAATGGAACCAATATATTGTGAAAGAATTAAACAATATAGGGTTTAAATCTGGTTTAGCAGATCCATGTATGTTTAAAAGAGAAAATAATGGAACGGTGTCATTATTGTTATTATTTACAGATGATATTGCTTTGATTACTAAGACCAATAATGAAGCTACTGAGATTATTTCATTATTAGCCAAAAGGATAAAATTAAAGCATTTAGGTGAAATTAAAAAGTATCTAGGATTGACAATTAATAAAACCACAAAAGGATTTAAGATATCTCAAGAGGATAAAATTTGCCAATTAATTAAATTGTATAAAATGGAACTTTGTAAGCCTGCAAAGACTCCAATGAGTCAGGAAATTTGCAAAATTGATGCTCAAAGTCCAAAATTTGATAAGACCATATATCAATCTTTGATAGGTAGCTTATCATATATAAGCAATTGGTCTAGGCCAGATATAGCTTATAGTATTAATCAGCTGGCACGATTTAATAATGATCCACATCAATGTCATTGGCAAGCATTAAAGAGAATTTTAAGATATCTTAAAGGAACAATGCACCATGCATTGTATCTAGAGCCAAAAGGTGATTTGAATCTTAGTGCCTATGCAGATGCAAGTTTTGCAACTGACATAAACACTAGAAAATCAACATCTGGGATGGCTATATTATTTGGTAAGACTTTAATAGGGTGGAGGTCAATCAGACAACAGCATATTAGCTTGTCAACGATGGAAGCAGAATTTTCATGTCTGTCATTACTATGCACTGACTTAATTCTGTACAAACAGTTATTATTAGACATGGGTATAACTGTTAAAGATTCTATTATTGTGTACGAGGACAACCAGGCAGCTATACAGTTAGCTACTAATATTGCTGTAAAGACTAGATCAAAGCATACTGATTTAAGATACTTAAATGTTAGAGAATCTGTTAAAAATGGTCTAATTAAACTTGAGTACTGCATGACGGAAGAAAATATTGCAGACCAGTTTACAAAAGCTCAAGGTGTTGTAAAATTTAAAGAGAGTTGTAACAATTATGATTTAAAGGTGTAAATGGTTATATTATTGTAATATTATTATTATTACCCAAAAGGGGAGAATGTTAGGGATAACATTGTTTACCCTAACTGGTTTGGGTAAAAATAATAAATATGGTATCATGGTTTGTTAGTTAAAGTGTGTGTAACTTTAACAGCAAGAATGTAATTAAGGGTGTGGTTGTAAAAGCACTATATATGAAGCGAGGCAAATGCAGCTTGCTCTTTGGCTTACTGATCCCTAATTACTTGATGGATTGATGACTGCGTTCTTGCTGGAAAGGGGAGAGAAGAAGGAGTGTTGATTTTTCTCAACGGAGAGAAGATAAAGATTGGACTGATTTATTGTAAGTGAACTGACATTGGCTATTCAACACGGACTTTGCAAATAGAGTATCCCCGACAAGACTTGACCGAAATTGATATATGATAAATGGACCGTTACATTTGACTATGCTATAATTCTTAAATGGAATAAACTATATTCTTGATAGCACAAGCGTATCTGTATTTTTACTGCGTGTTAACTAGAAAACTTATCTCACATATTTACCTGTCTTCCTATCTGACTTCGCTGCACGTTCTGTTTAGTTTGTTTTCCTTAACACCCGTTGGGGAATCCAGGCTTAACACCATTCTTATCTTATTTACCATTCTATATTTTCTATATAGCTTCTCCTTCTTTTCACTCTCTTAATTATATTTTGTTTATTTCATCTTATTTTAAAATCATTATACTTGTATCTTTTGTCCGTTCCGATTATCTATTTATCTCTTCTCTTAAACAGAAAATTTCCCCTGTAATCGCTTTTAAAGTGTGACGCCTTTCTATCTTTCCCCTAAATTGACACTTAAAATAATACATAATTTCCATTCTGATTCTGCTTAGTACATTCTACATGTTGCATTTTAAAATAAAAGAATAATAAATTTATAATATAGTTAATACATTATTTTAAAATAAGAAAATAAAATAGTAAATTTATAATAACATTAAGACAATAACAAATTAAACTATAACTAAACATTAATCATTTTACACATTCTCTTTAATATTTTATTGAATATTGAAATCTATCATTATTAAACATTTTAATATTTTAATATTTTATTAAATCTTATAGTATTCCAATACACTATTTCAAATGCAAATACTACAATACTATCTTATGTACTCTTGCAGAATCTTTCTTTAATTATGCTTTACCCTTTATCTCTGAAAAAGATCTGCTTTATGGCATCTTGTTTCAAGCCTTTGTGGCTTTTTTCCCCCTTTTTCCTCCCTTTCTTCTCCTGTCTGGCCTTTTTGCCCCCCTCCTAACCTCCGTCTTTTTAACTTCCCTCTCTGTTGTATTTCTCTTTTCTGTTGCTTTCTAACATTGTACCTTTTTTTCACCTTATTTTTCTCTTTCTTGGTTGTTTTGTTAAATCTTAAATTCTCAATTTTCCTTCCCCTCTTCCTATTTTCTTTCTTAGTTGAATTTTTTTGTCCATTAAAGATGGCTTCTTCCTCTTCTTCTTCTTCTTCTTCTTCTTCTTCTTCTTCTTCTTCTTCTTCTTCTTCTTCTTCTTCTTCTTCTTCTTCTTCTTCTTCTTCTTCTTCTTCTTCTTCTTCCTCCTCCTCCTCCTCCTCCTCCTCCTCCTCCTCCTCCTCCTCCTCCTCCTCCTCCTCCTCCTCCTCCTCCTCCTCCTTCTTCTTCTTCTTCTTCTTCTTCTTCTTCTTCTTCTTCTTCTTCTTCTTCTCCTTCTTCCCCATGTAGTTCCTGATAAGTAGAAATCGCCATTTCTAAAAAGTGGAAGACAGCTCCCAAACAATCCTTGCCTTCTTGTTCTCTTTCCTTTAATTTTTCATATTCCATTTTTAATTCATCCACAGATAGTACCATTGTAAAGCTTTTTCTTCTTCTTCTTTTTTTTTTAAGGACAACCCAAATGTTTTTAATCTTAAAGTAATTTCCAAACGTTCCAAAGTTATCAAGCAATCCAAACAGACACAAAATATTTCCTCTTCTTCTCTTTGCACTTTCTCCTCCTGGGGCAAAATCCCAAAATATATTTTAAAGCCTTATTACACTTAATTTCTGGTCTTGTAAACTTCAAGGCGTCTCCTCCAACAAATTCTTAAAGGTTTTTAGTCCTCTCCCTTCCCACTTATAACAAAGAGCTTATTTTTACCTTCTGTAAAGAAGCAGGTTTTCAATGTCCGTTTGCTATCTCCGTAAGGAAGGGGAGTGAACTTTCCCTTCAGCACTTTGATCCGCCGCTTTGAGCCTCTTTTGGAAACAAATGTATCAATCAAAGAGTCAGATTTCCAGGGTGTTTAAATGTATCTTAATGTCCCGGTTCAGCCAAAAATCTTTCTCTTTCTAATTCTTCCTCCTGCACAAATCTTGTCCGGTTGAAGATCTCTTTGTGGCTGCCATTACTGACAGCCGCTCCACCGCCTCAGGAAAAAGGAGTCTAGCCGGCTGGGGAAAGGGGTTGCGATATCCCCAGACCCCTGCCTGGGTCTCCTCTATCTTCCGCTACCTCTCCGGGGTAGCAACAACCCCCAAATCCAATTGGATCGGGGGTACCTCAGCAGCGAGCACAGCAGGGACCCGCAGAATCGCGGATTCCTGCCGCCGCCGAAGCCTTGCAACCGGAAGTCAGTTTTGCATTTTCTTAAAGTTACAGTTTTAAAATGTTTATCCTGGTTTATATATTTCTAACCCAAATAGCTGTTAGGTGACTCATATTCCTAACAGAAACCCTGCACCATTTCAGACAAGTGGTTGTCCAATCTCTTCTTAAAAACCTCCAGTGTTTGAGCATTCACAACTTCTGGGGGCATTCCACTGGTTAATTGGTCTCACTGTCACAAAATTTTCCCCTAATTCCAGGGTGCTTCTCTCCTTGTTTAGTTTCCATCCATTGTTCCTTGACCAGCCTTTAGGTGCTTTACTCTTCTTTACATTCTTTACCCTCAGCTAGAAGAGAATAGGAATATGGCAATGATTCATTGCTACCTCTATCAATATGTCTAAGTCAAATCTTTCTCTGCATGTCAAGTAATTAGCTTAAGCTTGATACTATGTACAGTAAGTGTTGGTAGTCTTTGCTTACAAATTGGGACTGACAATTTGGTCATTAAGTGAAGTAGTTGCTAAGTGAAACTGAGACTCTGCTTATGATCTTTCTTCAGCTTTCCTTTGCTTTACAGACTTGCAGAGATTGTAAATGCGAGGATTGATCCAGTTTCCTTTTCTTCACCATCATAACTCTGAATGTCACTGTACGAGGCAACTGCTAAATGAGTGTTCTGACCCAAACCTTATTCCAAGTAAACAAACATCAAATAGAGATAAAAGCAAAACCTTTTAATACTTCTTTGCTAATTCCATTCATTCACAGTTAAAAGCAGTGGTGGGATTCAATTTTTTTTTACTACCGGTTCTGTGGGCATGGCTTGGTGGGAGTGATAGGGGAAGGAACTTGTAAAATCTCCAGTCAGAGGTGGTATTTGCTGGTTCTCTGAACTACTCAATATTTCTGCTATCGGTTCTCCAGAACTGGTCAGAATCTGCTGAATACCACCTCTGGTTAAAAGGCTATTAAAACTAATTGTCTCTGATAAAGTTGTGCAAGGCTGCCAAAAGCACTAGATTAAGTTGCCAAGAAATATTCCAAACAAAAAGTCTTCAAACACAGACCAAGATAGTCCAAACTTCCACAAAGCTTGAAGTGCAAGAACTTCTTTGCTTCCTGCAAAGAATCTCTCAAGCTGGCTTTTATCTTTTAAGGTAGGGGCCATTACCTTGCAGCCTTACTCCTGAGTCACCCGTGCTGCTGCAGCTGCTATTTCCTTCGAGCAGCCCTGTGTGCATGCAAACTGGGCACAGGCTCCTCAGGGTCCTCTGCATCACTGCTGCCAGCCTTCACAATCTCTGAAGGCAGCACTCCACTCCCTGATAGTCCCATCCCTACATCCCTACATCACATGCAGGCCCCTCATCCGAGTTCTCGCTCTACGAGACCTCAACCATCCACACCTGCTGCTGGTGAACCACAACAACGAGGAATATCTGTGTACAGCTTTTCTCACACCACCTTCCTCTTTTATGGTTGAACAAAGGTGTTCATTAAACCAGTTGGAATTTTCCCTTGGGCAAGCAATACCTGATTTTTTTTTTCTTGGGGCCATCAAACTCAGAAAGTCATGCTCATTGCTGGTTATTTTTCTTCTTTGGTGATTACATCCAAACTTCATCCAAGAACATTAGGAACCTAGCCCCAGGCTCCTCCAGAAGAAACAAATCTTCAGCACTACCTAATATCCAACTTGATTTCTTTTTCCTCCCCTCATTTCTTCTAATCAACCGACTTTTTTTTTTTTTTTAACATAACACTGTTTTCTCTGTGAGAAAGTTTCTCTCTGTGGGAAAAATTGTGCTTAGGTTATCATAATCCAGGTGCTTGGCAACCAGCAGATATTTACAATGATCACATTGCCCCATAGTCACTTGACTGCCATTTGCTTCACAGACGGCTTCCAACAAACAAACTCAATGAGGAAACTGACAGGAAGCTGCAATTCATGATCACATCATGTGGCACTTAATGACTGAAGGTTATTTGCTGAACAAATACAGTCTGTAAGTGGGTGTAGACACATGATATTTCACTTTACAACTATATCGCTTAGCAATGTTGTTTCAGTGATGTTGCCATTTGGGCCTTTCAAGTATTTGAAATATTTAAATATTCATGAAGGAAGATGCTTTTTACTATTAGTCCTAATCTACTTTCATTTCTGTTGCCAAATCTACAAATATCTATATTGGTAACAATTACCTAAAAGATAAAGATAAAAGGTAGAGGTAAAGGTTGACTCAGAATTATGCCCAGAAGGTGGTTCTTCTTTGTTCGGGTATTTTCCCACGTCATTATAGTTGTGCTTTTAAAGTTGTAGCAACGTTTCGGCAGAATCTCATCTGCCATCATCAGGCTCCTATATTGTGTTTGTCTGTGAGTCAGACTTTCACAGCCATTTCAGTTTTAAATTTGGGGCTAGCCTACTGCTGTGCCAGAATGGTTTTTTCTTTATCCTGATTGGTTGGGAGTCTTGGTCTGTGTTTATTGGTCTTAGAGTTTGCTGTGTTCTGCTTGATTGGTGTTTCTAATATCTTCTGTCTGTTTTGTGGCTTTTTTTGTCTTGATTGGCTGGCAACATTGTGTTCCTGTATTGAAGGCTTTTAGTGTGGCTTGGCTCTGAGTAAATGGACGGCTATCATTTATTAGGAAGCTAGGTTTCATCTGGGTGCCTGGTTGGGGTGTGTTTGAGCTGGAGGTATCAGGGGGGATCTCTTTGTGCCCAGGTGTTTGCCTGGCTTGTGGTGTGGAGATTTTTTTGTTTGTGAGTGCAGGCTTCCAAATAATTGACAGTCTGGTGGAATCATCACTTCTATTCATGCTTTCAGGTCTTTTTTCAATCTCTATGGCTTCTCTGATAATTCTGTGGCTGGGGTTTTCTATAGTGGCTAGGGTTTTGGTGCCATTGAAGTCGATGCTATGACCTGTTGCTTTCATGTGTTGGACTCGTGAGGAAGTGTGTTCCAGCTTTTTCACTGCATTTTTGTGTTCATCCAGGCGGGTACTTATTCTTCTATTGGTCTGTCCAATGTATGTGGCCGGGCATGATGCACAGGGGACTTCATATATGCCTTGGTTTTCCAGGTCAATTTTATCTTTGGGGTTTCTTAGAATGGCTGCTATTTTTCTGTCTGTTTTGAAGGTAGTCTTGTGCTAGTGTGCCATCTGTTTTTTTGTAGATTAGTACATCTAGGAATGGTAGTTGTTTGTTTGTTTCCGTTTCCATGGTGAACTTGATTTTGGGGTGTGTGCTGTTTAGGTGTGTTAGGAAATTGTTTAGGTTTTCTTTTCCATGAGGCCAAATTACAAATGTGTCATCGATGTATCTTAACCATAGTTTGGGTGTGTGGGTGGCATTAGCTAGGGCTCTGGATTCGAATTCTTCCATGAACAGGTTTGCAATGACGGGTGACAGTGGTGATCCCATGGGGGCTCGTTCAATTTGCTTGTATCTTTGTCCTTTGTATATGAAATATGTGTTGGTTAAGCAATGTTCTGCGGGTTCCATGAGGTGTTTAGCTGGTTGGTATTTATTTTTGATGATTTCAGGAGTTTCCTTTCTCGGGACTTGAGTGAATAGTGAAACCACATCAAAACTTACAAGCAGATCTTCTTGTTCCACGTGTAGATCTTTGATCATTTCCAAGAAGTGGTATGACTTTTGTACATGTGAAGCTGCTGCTTCAGCATGGGGCTGTAGCTGCTTTGCTAAGTGTTTGGCTAGGTTTTGTAGTGGTGCTCCTCTGGAGCTGACTATGGGTCTGAGAGGTATGCCTTCTTTGTGTATTTTTGGGAGGCCGTATAGTTTGGGGCATCTAGAAGATTTTTCTCTTGGGATGATCGTCTGTTGGATCTCTTTGCTTATGTGGCTGGTTATAATTTTCTTCTTGGTTATTTTTTCCAGATATGTGGTTGGGTCCGTATTTATGGGTTTGTATGTGGAGTCTTGGAGTAGGTCTGTCAATTTTGTTTCGTAGTCTTTTCTATCCATTACTACTGTGGTAATGGATACCTACATTACCTTTATCTGCTGGAAGTATGATTATGCTACTGTCATTCTTTAGGGCTTGCAGAGCTTTTAGTTCCTCTTTGTGCACGTTGCTTTTGGGTGGTTTGCTTGTGCATAGGATGTTAGTAACTTGATGTCTTATTCTATCAGCTTCATCTGTATTTAATTTAGTTAGGCTGGATTCTACTGCACGTATGATGGATTCGGTGGGGATTTTTTGGGGTGCTATAGCATAATTGAATCCTTTGGTTAGGACATCTGTTTCTGTTTTGGTGAATTCTCTGTTGGAAACATTATATACTAATTGTTTCAGGTGTTGTTGTGAGTTGTTGGGGGCTTTCTTGTCATGTTCTAATTTCTTTAGTTTCTTCAAGAGTTTGTCATTTTTGTAAGTGGTTTCAGTTTCAGCTCTCCAAGTTGTAAGTTGTTTTATCTTGTCCCAAAGTAGAGGGTGGATTTTGCTGCTCAATTCCAGGTGTAGTGTTAGAAAATCTTTGCTTAACTGATCCAATTGGAATCTCTTTCTGTGGAGCTCGTTCCTGAGTAGAGCCATTTCAGTTCTTTTCAGGATACGTTTAGTAGCTGCTGTGCTGTGATGAAATGTTAATTTGAAGCAGGTTGGTGTTGCATTGTTGTCTCTGCAGCTGCGTAGGAATTTTAGGTTACCTAGTATTCCTGCTCTTTTAACTTCCAGCTTCTCATAGGTTTTGGTCTGGCTGTTTATTTCCTCCCCGTAGAGGTCTGATATTTGTTTTCTTAAGTTTTTGCGGGTACTTACATGTATGGTATTCAGCTTTGTTTGGGTATTTTCCCACGTCATTATAGTTGTGCTTTTAAAGTTGCAGCAGCATATATAAATAAATAAATAAATATGTATGTATGTATGTATATGTATATGTATATGTATATGTATACGTATACGTATACGTATACGTATATGTATATGTATATGTATATGTATATGTATATGTATATGTATATAATGTATTGTATTGTTTGCCATTCTTACAACTTTGCAATTTTAAGGAGGAAGGAAAGCCACAAGTATGCGAAAGGGGAAACACTAAACTTGATCAACCTTCAGATACCAGCCGCTTGTTTTCCTAAACTAACCATTTTTTCTAGTCTCTCCAAAGAAGAAAGGAACATTTTCAGCCACTGATGTCAGAAGAATAAGATGGGATTTCTGTTCCTGAACATAATTACATGCAAGGCGGAAGAAGGGTTGCAATCCTCACATGCACCATCAAAACTGTCTTCAGTTTCCATGAAGGAAACTTCTTGGCTGCCATCAAATGAAATAACAGGGGGATATTAATTTACTTCATTTAGATTATCTCCTTTTGTATTCTAAAGACATGCTTTTTAGCTTTCAGCAATGCATTTGTGAGGGTTTATGTATATTCTTATTAAAGAACACACAGAATACAGTTCTTAGATAGCCTTGCGGTAACCTTGAGCATGTGTTTCTAGATATGATCCAGATTATGAAATTCCATCACAAAGAAATGAAATTGTTTTATTATTACAACTGATTCAATAGCTAGGGCTGAGTAATTGCCCTTTCAGTCATATAAGGCTGAAGCTATACCACAATTTCTGCAAGCAAGGTGACAATTTCCTTACACATTTAACAGTTGATTATAAGAAATGTTGATGTAGCACTTAGCAGAAGTTTGCACATTGCTTTATTTGTAATATGACATCATAAACACTATACTGTTTGATGGGTTTATTTTTCTATTTAAATATTCATGTGCTCACATATCCAGAAAGTAGCTTATAGAATTATGGGACTTGGAGGAAATAGGTGTTCTGTTAGTTGAACTTCGTATACCTTAAAATTAGACTTAGACTTAAACTTAGAATAACTTTATTGTCACTTTGAATGTATTAATGTACTAATGGGCATATATTAAAATGAAATTTTGTTGCATAAGTTGCCAAGATTGGGAAACAGCCTTTTGGCTACTAGATTGCAAGAACACACACAGAGTAGCTCTTTAAGGAATGGCAAAATGGTCATTCTTCTCAGCCATAGCTATTCAATCAATTGTAATAATAACACAATTTCATTGCTTTGTGGTAGAATTTCATAATCAGGATCATATCTAGAAACACATGAAGATTATCGTGAGGCTACCTAAGAACTATATTTTGTGTGTTCTTTAGTATATAACTGTTGTTTGGTAAGTAATGATATTTTTCACATTTCCCCTTTGAACATATAAATGATTTACTTGCTTATGATTTATGATTTAACACATGTTTACTGCTCCCAAAGATTCACTCAATATTTTCTAACTGACTAACACAAGCCTTTCACATTCCGCTATATTAATAGAATGTGGAAACTGAAAAGTACCTATAGGTACTTGCAATGTCAACATTCTTTTATCTTCTTTTGATAAGGGTGCTGCAATATGCTTATAAATACACATACATACCCAGCTAGAGCTTAAACAACACCTGTGTCTGTGATAGCTAGAAACTATTTCAGTGGAAGAGCTCTGGTGTGATTTATCCTCTCCTACCAACATGAAGGTGGCTTTTTGCCTGTTTTTCATCCTGGCACTCTTCTGTTTGTACTCAGGTAAGCCAAGCACCATTTTGTAAAAGATTCTTCTCAGGTACATGGCATTTTGAGATTTAGATCTACATTATCCACACATCCTCACAAAAATGGGCATTTTAAATACAACATTTGCAGGAATGTTGTATTTATGAGGGATTTCCAACCCCAAATTACAACTGGTATTATGTAGAAATAATGTGAATCTTTAGAAAATAAAACTTCAGCCCTCCACAATCCTTATACCAACAGATACCAAAGTTTAAGGGCTAAGCAGTTTTCAGCTGTTAAAGCCCCAGAAAGCATTTCTGATCGTGAATCAGACCCTGGAAGCCTGGCTTTAATTAACTGAATCTTTAATCAACTACCCATTACACTTAGTCCAACACTGTATTCCAACAAAAGGATTGTAAATTTATAGTTGTTTTTGATTGCTTATTTTTGTTTTTATGTTGTCAGCTGATTAAAGAAATTTATTTTTACTTTGATCATATTTACCCCAATTATTATTCAGTGATAGTTGCATTAATTTGAATATTTTTGCATTTAAGATAGAAAGAAATGTGTACGGTCAAATGTAATTATTATTATTTTTTGCAGTGAAAGAAATTATTTAGTTGGTCCTTAATTCAAGCTATGGTTTTACTTTATATAGTTTATGGATTTGATCTTTCTTTTTAGATGCTATTGAAGATGAAGGAAAACCAGTAAGTGTCAACTATGTAATAAACTCAAATGATCACAGCTGAGGATTTAGATATGCAATGATTTTGCAATGGAGGGGATGGGGATAGCAATTAAAGCCATGTCTGGGATGTCATTTATATGGACTTTATGGATTATGTCATGTAACCAGTTTTAGTATGAAATGGTAAAATTGTGATTTATGTTACATGGAAAAAAACAGAATACATTCAAGGAAATAATAGACATAATTAGAGAACCAAAAAATAATAATTTAGATGTCTTCTTCCTCCTCTTAATATTAGGAAAGTACATGATGGAAAATGTATTGTCTTTGACTTCAAGAAGAGCATAATACATTAATTTGGGGGAAGGGGTGTTCCTTGGTGCTCTCTGAGCTGGGTTGTTTTCTTGCAGACGTTTCATTACCCAAACTAGATAATTGCTAATCCACACTAGCACTGACAATGATACCTAGTTTGGGTAATGAAATGTCTGCAAGAAAACAAATAAGCTCAGAGAGCACTAAGGACCCTTCATTTCAACCCTGAGCTACAGATATTCTCCTTTATTTGTGCATTAATTTGGATTTTTAAAATTAACAAAAAGATGCTACCTTTTGCAGTGTCAAGCTTGATGTGAAAGGGAGTCTCTACTATAAGAATTCCATTGTTTTGTCTGACAAGACACCCAACTATCATCCACCTCTAAATATAGATGCTGAAAATTCAAAACAGGATTAAAATGTTGAAAGAAAGATGCTGATGTATCGTACTTTTGCTGCCCAATTGTTTCTCTCCATGATAGTGAATCCAAATGGATGGCCCCTAGAATGATATGCCTTTATGCCAAAACTATTTACTTGGAATTTAGGATCTTTTAAGCCCTGTCCCTAAATGTAAGGAGTAAATATTATTAGAGTCTGGGAGAAAAATTAGGTTTCTCCTTTGAAATGCAGGAGTGCTAGACTGGACTGCCCTCCACTTGTTTTAGAGATCAATCATATTAAGAGCATACTTTAAATGCAAATACGTAAAGCCAAATCAAATTTGGCCCTAGTGATTTGTATTTTTACAAAATATTTGTAGTCCATTTACTAACCGCTTACAAGTGGTTACAATCCATAAAAGAGCAAGATGTCCTAATAACAGAAAGTTAAGTCAGTAATAAGCACATGAGGTTTTTATCTGATATCAAAAGGCACATAACCTCAGGGCAGCCTGACTTCCAGAAGAAGGCTTTCCAAGGTTCTCCATGGAGATTCTCAATCATCCAAGTCATGGTTGTCCCAAAAGGACTTTTTTCCAAAAGGCAACTGCACTCTCTGGGCAGTTTACTAATATCAGCACATTGCACCCAATAATCTGGGTTTTCATTTTACCGAACTTGGAAGGATGGAAGACTGAGTCAACCTTGAGCCCATCAGTATCAAACTCCAGGCTGTGGGCAGAATTAATCTGCAATACTGTTTTCTAACCACTGCACCACCAGGGATCCTCATGAATTCTCTACATGGCCATTTCCTTCTGATATGTAGACTTCATTGTCCAGAATTCCTCAACCGAACATTGCAGAGATTTCTGGGAGTTGAAGTCTACACATATGGAGGTCTATAAATTGGAAAACACTGTTTTTACATCACTGAATTTGGAAGATCACAAGATCTTTAGGAGTCTTACATTAGCTGAGAGAAGTTAAAATCAATGTTGTTCTCTCTGAAGGTTGATTGCACTGGCTATTCCAGATCAGCATGCACCAAGGAATACCAACCCCATTGTGCCTCTGATGGCATCACCTATTCCAACAGATGCCTTTTCTGCAATGCATTCATGTAAGTATCGGTTTCACTCATGATGCCAAAATGAACCACTTGAGTAGATTTCTTTGTAGGAGACCTGAACTTCTTGCTGTTTGCATTGGTGCCAGTCAGGCTGACAAAGATTGTTCTGAAGTCAATGAATGTCTTCAGTGGAGAGCTTTTTCTCTATTGTTATCTCACAGCCAGCCAAGATGAAGCAAGGGTTAATTCTGCTCATTACAGAAGATCCTACATTTCAATTGTAATGCTATAAAATATGTTGGCTTTGTACTTGTGAAAAAGCTTAAATCGTCTGGCTTTTCAAGATCTGTGCTATATCTTTCTCTTCACAGTGAGAGTCGTGGAATAATGACATTCAAATACTATGGAAAATGTAAACAGTAATGCAATACAGATCCAGAGGACTGAGATTTTTCTCCAAGCAACATGGATCTTCCTCCATCCTTTTTTCCTCTGCTTTTGTTTGCTTAGCCTGGGAATATCTTCTAAATGAAGTTCACTTGTCAATAAAATGAACTATGCATCCTCACCTGCTTTTGAGTTTCTTTTGCTCCACAATCTCTATTTCCTAATATCTATTAGACTACGGGGTTACAAATAATAATAATTCCAGTAATAAGGCAACTCTTTTACAATGAAAGATTTTGTAAAAATCTTTATGGACTTTATGGATTTTATGGACAACCTCTAATCCATAGCACGAGGAGGAAATCATTTTGGGGGTGATTCTTAAAAAAGTGTAGTGTTTTCCCCCTAAAAGGAAGGTTTAAACTAGGTAGAGGCTAATATTTGGAATAGACTCTCCTGCTTGAGCAGGGTGTTGGACTAGATGACCTCCAAGGTCCCTTCCAACTCTGTTATTCTATTCTATCTACAAAGCAAAATGAAGATGAGATTTGTGATTCATAGCAGAGTCCCAGATCCTCTCTGGGACATGGAGATGGGGTTGAGGTTCCTTATAGATGAGGGAATGGCTCAAAATGCACAAGATTCAAGCACACACATGGGCAAGATCATAACTTTCTATTGTTATTCTCTGAGTTTTGGAATTGTTAAGCAGTTTCTTTGGCCGTTTTAAATCTAAAGCTGCTCCTGTAAAAGGGGATTCAGTTCACCCTTTGGTTTGATTTAATATATTTTGTTTCATACTTCATGCAAAACTCTTGAAATCTATGTTTTGTTTCCTGCTTGGGACCCTCAAAACAACATTTTGAAGTTGGAACATTTCAAGGAAGAAATGTTTTGTAGGTCCCTAGTGAAAGCCATCCATCATAAAGCAGCCACATTTTGTTTCAGATTCAAAAACACATGTATTTTGTTCCATTCTCAAAACAGTCAAAATAGTCAATTTAGGCTTGCAATAAATCAGGAGAGAAACATTTTCCATATCTCTAGATACAATATTAATTGATTGGTAACATTTACATACAGCCAGCCTACTCAATAAAGGTACTCAATCTGGGTGGCTTACAAACCTAACAAAAAATATAAAACAAAACAAAACTGTGGAACATGAACCTTCAAACAGCAATAAAACAATAAAACAGTGATTGAGGCAGAAATAACACCTTCATTCAATTGGGGCAGCATACATCATGACTCAAAGGCTGAAGGGAAAAAAATACCAGTTCTTTACAGCCTTGCTGTCGCGTTGAGCAACCGGTCCGTTGATTCGATTTTCCAGTCTGTTGCTGAATTCCCTTCAAGAAATAATTTAGCGGAGCCCTCGCAAGGGTGAGTGCCAAAGCACAAAGAAAAAGACACAAAACAAACAGTTTCTTTAGGTGAGGAAACACATCGCGCCTGGGGCAGATGGAATTGTCCCGGCGGCCCCGATTGCTTTGCGCTGTCCTCTTTTATTGTGCTGATTCAAAGACGGGGGTGCGGGGTGATTGCAGGAAACAATGAAGTTACAGAGTTAATCATTGAAACCAAGCTACGTGACACAAGGAGCAAACTTCATGACTGATACTTTTCAGGTAAACATGTCTTAATACCAAATACACAGTTTTTAGCTGACACAGACTTTTGGAGTTAATCCTGTCAGTTTCAGTCCTGTCAGTGGAATTTGCCCTGAGAGGTGTACGTGCTAGGCAAGATTTGTTCTATGGCAAAATAGCTAAAGCAGGATAGCCACACCTTTCTAAAGGCCCTTTGGGTTGGGGCCAACTGTATGTTGGGAAGAAGGTTGTTCCATAAATAGGTTGCTGCTGAGAAGAAGATATCCTGGCTCCTAGTGAAAGGATCTAGACCAGGTCTAGATTCCTTGTCACAGTGGATGAATGGACAGATATTTTGTTGTCAGCTCTTCAACATAGACTAGATCCAGAAACAGACTCTATAAGAACACTAGGACTATACTGACATAGGCAATAGTAACAGAATCGTGCAATGTTGATTGTGCTTTACTCCCCTCCCTCCTTTATGCAACGAATTTGGGAGAATTTTTGAATATATATAATCTTCAGTTAATGCGTAATTGGGACTGGAAACTCCATCACTAGGCAACATTGTCATAAAGTGTAAACTCACATAAACAGGCCAACTTATGATAGCAAACCTAGCAGTTCCAGCTGCAATCCTTCAGCCAAAGGTCATTAAGCAAAATGTCAGATAATCACAACTTGCAACTTCCTGCCAACTTCTTCATTGCCATTTTGCTTGTTGGAAGCTGGCAGTGAATGGTGAATGATGATCATGTGCAGATGGAATACTGAGGGATGCTGATACTGAGTGACTGTCCAATCTCTTCTTCCAGTGATGAAGCACCCACAACATCTGACAGCAAGTTGTTCCTCTGGTTAATTGTCCTCACTGTTAGAAAGTTTCTCCTTGATTCCAGGCTGCTTCTCTCCTTGATTAGTTTCCATCCATTCTTTCTTGTCTTGCCCTCTGGTGCTTCAGAAAATAAATGGATTCCCTCCTCTTTGTGGCAACCTCTCAAACACTGGAATATTGCCATTATCTCCCCCAAGTTCTTCTTTTCTCTAGACTAGCCAAACTCAAATCCTGCAACCGTTCTTCATACCTTTTCATCTCCAGACCTTTAATCATCTTAGTTGCTCTTCTTTGCACTTTTTCCAAAGTCTCAACATAAACCTTTTCACAAAAGTGCAAAAAAAAAACCAAGGCAATTCTTTATGACAATAATGTTTTAGCGTGCACCACTTAAATATGACTTAAAGTAATAAGCAGAAAGTCTGTAGAGATTCTCAGTCATCCAGGTCATGGTTGTTCCAAAGGTCCTTTTTTAGGAGGCAACTGGACTTCCTTTTTTTTTCTTTGAAGACATTTTGCTTCTCATCCAAGAAGCTTCTTCAGCTCTGATAGGATAATGGGGAATGGAAGGATTTATATTCCTTGCAGACAGCTGGCAATCTGCATGTTGTTGCTCTTTATAATGGTTGTTCTCACACAGCATGAGTTAATTTTACTTGAAATGTGGTTGATAGTCTTGGCTAAAAAGTGAAAGTTAGTCTGGATGTCACAAAGTAATTCTAAGCCCCATTCAAAAAGGAAAGGCCACTTCTTGCTCTCCAAATAAATAAAAGCTACCAGTCTTCTTATCTCTTTGAAGCCTTGTTGCCTCTTGCTCCTTGCTTCACAGGTCATCTCTTCTAAAAAAGAACATCTCAAATTGGTACAACTCAACATATCATATCATATTTCCATTAGATACTCAAACTGAGTGCCTTTTCAAATTTTATCCAGCAAAACGCGTGTGGCATTTTTTCTTAAAACCTTCATCTCTCAAAGGGTTCCATCCCAGAATCAAAAGCAAGTGGCTATTTATGCAAGTTTGATTATATTACACAGAAAATCTTTATATTAAGACTTCTCAAACTGTAGGTCACAGGTCCAGAGGTGATCTCAAGCAGTTTAAACATAGATACATTTTTTTAAAAACCTGATCAGGTTTATGAAAACATAGTAAGGAGGAGAACCAAGACTGTTTAGTTTTTCTGACTTCACCATTTTGCCAAGATCTTTTTCTTAGAAATTGACATGCGTGTCTCAAAGGGCTCCATATCGCAATTAAATAAAAATGGCCACTGATACAAATTTGATTATATCATAGAGATTATACTTGGACTTCTCCATCTGTGGGTCACAGGTCCTGGGATGATCTCAAGCATATTAAACATGATACAGCACTTAAAAAAACTGATCGGGCTTATGAAAACACAGTAAGGAGGAGAACAAAGACTGATTAGTTCTTCTAAACCACTATCTTGCCAAGATCAGCTCATAAATTAACCAGGTGCTTTTTCAAATTTTATCTAGTCAAACACAAGTGGCATATTTATTTTTTCTTTAAAATTTGTCAAATATGGATGACCGTTCTTTGTTTTTAAAATATTATATCTGCAAAGAAGGAGTGAATTTTGCTTACAAAAGAGGTGGGAAACTGGAGGTAAAGATAAAGACGAAGGTGGACTCCTCACAGTTATGCCTAGAAGGTAGCTTTTGGCCCATAAAAGAATACATACCTCTACCCTACAATTTAAAAATGAGAAAGACCACCTTTGTGCATTATGTATATATGTATATAACATATTGTATTGTTTGCCATTATTACAACTTTGCACTTTTAAGGAGGAAGGAAAGCCACAAGTGTGCGAAAGGGGAAACACTAAATTTGACCAACCTTCAAATACCAGCTTGTTTTCCTAAACTAACCATTTTTTCTAGGTTCTCCAAAGAAGAAAGGAACATTTTCAGCCACTGATGTCAGAAGAATAAGGTGGGATTTCTGTTCCTGAACCTAATTACATGCAAGGCAGAAGAAAGGTTGCAATCCTCACATGCACCATCAAAACTGTCTTCAATTTCTATGAAGGAAACTTCTTGGGTCAAATGAAAAAAACAGATCTGCCAACATCTAGAAACAAGTAAAAATATAACTAGCAGTCAACATGGGTTTGTTAAAAACAGATCATATTCTTATTTTATTCTTGAACATACTGACTAAATTTGTAGAATGGGGGAACTGAAAAGTGCCTATAGGTACTTGCAGTGTCAACATTCTCTTATCTTCTTTTGATAAGGATGTGGCGATATGCTTATATATACACATACATGCCCAGCTAGAGCTTTAACAACACTTGTGTCTGTGATAGCCAAAAGCTATTTCAGTGGAAGAGCTCTGGTGTGGTTTATCCTCTCCTACCAACATGAAGGTGGCTTTTTGCCTGTTTTTCACCCTAGCCCTCTTCTTCTTGTACTCAGGTAAGCTGAGCTTTATAGAAAGAATAGAATAGAATAGAATAGAATAGAATAGAATAGAATAGAATAGAATAGGAGAGTTGGAAGGGACCATTTGAGACAACTGGTTGCCCAATCTTGTCTTAAAAACTTCCAGTGTTGGAGCATTCACAACTTCTGGAAGCAAGTTGTTCGACTGTTTAATTGTTCTGTCAGGAAATTTCTTCTTCCTTCTAGGTTGCTTGATTAGGTTGCTTCTCTCCTTGATTAAGAATCTTGCAAAAGATCCTTTTCATTTAGATGGCATTTTGAGACTTAGATCCACATTATCCATTCAGCCTCACAAAAGTGGGCATTTTAAAGGCTCCTTTACAGGAATGTTGTATTTATGAGGGATTTCCAACCCCAAATTACAGCTGGAATGATGTAGAAATAATATGAATCTTTAGAAATAAAATTGCAGCACTCCATAATCCTGACACCAATAGATGCCAACATTTAAAGACCAAGCAGTGTTAAAGCCCCAGAAAGCATTTCTGATGCTGAATCAAAACCGGGAAGCCCAACTTTAATCAACTGAACTCTAACTACCCATTATATTTAACCCAACATTGTATTCCAACAAAAGTTTAGATCCATTAAGTTGTTTTTGATTGCTTATGTTTGTTTTTATGTTGTCAGCTAATTAAAGAAATTGATATTTAATATGATCATGTTTAGATAAACTATTACTCAGTGATAACTGTATTTGAATATACTTGCATTTGGGACAGAAAGAAATGTGTAAGATCAAATCTTCTTTTTTTGCAGTGAAAAAAATTATTTAGTTGGCCCATATTCGAACTATTGTTTTACTTTATACTGTTTATAAATTGGATCATTTATTTTTAGTTGATCTTTATAATAGTCATTCTCTTTCTATGTTTGTGTATCACTATCTCTCTGTGATGGACAGCTCGTAAAATGAACTGCACCAATGTGACTGCATCAGTCATAATGATATATTGTGTATGGAAACACATCTTCTATAATGTGCATAGACTATGATTCCAAGACCATCATACTTCCCCAATCTAGAACACTGCAGGCACTGGTAGTAGGAATCTCAAGATCTGGTGACCAAATAAGATTGTTAATTCTCAAAAACTAAACTGAGTTTACCAACAGTAGTAGAATAAGTAGAGAAGGAAAGATTCTCTTCCTTATTTTATGGTTGAAATATATTTTACCAAGAAGCCTGTGTAAAATCAGCCTTGAGGAATACAGAATATTATTCTATGTGCTTTCTTAATTTAAAAATATTTGTTTGAAAGATTATCATATGGAATTGGCTGCCATATCTCTTTTAATCATTTCATTTCATCTCTTTTAATCATTTATGAGCAAGAAAACAAGTGAATTTATAACTTATATCAAGCTGAAGGCCAACTGTTCACTATGTAGATAAGGAAGTTGTTATTGGAATTTAATGCAGAAGTATCATATTTCCATAGTTAAATATTAATCTGAAAAAGTTTTATCATAACAGTATTTGCATATACAGTATGTTCCATACATAAAGCACTTACATAGAAGAGTTATTGGATCCCTCCTCTGATAGTGGAATTTGTGGATCAGAAAGTGGTTAGCAGGGACTTCAAAAAGAGCAAACAAGGATATCATGAAAACAGCAGGGGTTCAGCTTGTCACCTTGATGCTATTCTTTTATATGGGTGAACTCCACATAGTAACTGTAAAAATTCCTTTCAAAGAAGCGTCCCTCTTAGAAATGGGCATATTCTGTCACGTATTCCTCAGAAAGAGAGACATTCAGCCATTCTAAAAGCTTCTGCAACCAGAAACAATCTTTAAATTAAGGATTGACTGGAAGGATCATAATGAATACCAAAGTGTACCATGTGGTATTTATCCTATTGCATGAAGAAATCACACATTGCTAGTTGATAAGACAAGAAAATTCCTGTGTAATGAGGTAAATCAATCAATAGACAAAAGGCTTTCATATCACAGTAAGTGCTTATGATGTACCACTTTACTCATGGCTGATGTTAAGATTCAGAAATTTCATGAAGTTTCAAAATTTCCATCTAGTTTCAGATACCTATGGAAGGAAGCTTGAAGATCGTAAGATAATTGGTTCTGAAGACATTTAGAAGGAAATATTTTTTAACTTTATGTTGTCAACTTAATGGATTGTTTTTGTTGCAAATGTAATTCAGTGGTATTGAAAATAATTTCCACATATTGGTATCCGAATATAGGTTTATTGTGACAACATAAAGGAGAATGTGAAATAAAACACATTCATGTTTACATAATTGAAGAAATGTTATCCAGTCAACCATTTTTCAACATCAACTTTAAATTTTATACTTTTATGTTACTGCTGTTTGGTTCTAGGTTCTGTTACTGAAGCAATGGAAGAAGAGGTAAGTGCAATTGTGTCTTTTAAATATATTATTAAATCCATATTGTTATAGTTGAAAATTAAGATCAGTGCTTTTGACAGAGCAGAGAAAAATAAAAAGCAAATCAGATATGAAAATCAATTGCAATGTTATTTTTGACAGATTTACATGGTGCAGATGTAAACTCTAATTGTAATTGTGTTCAGTTTTTAGCTGAGAAATGGCTTGGCTATTAAAATGATGCACTGTCAGGAAAAAAAACACAGTTCAATATCTAAATTATTATAATTTTGTCAGAGAGGTATAGGAAAGATTTTAACTTCTGCTGAGAACAGTCACCTATATTCTTCCATTTGCTTATAATTAATTTGATTCCTAAGGATCAAAATTTCCCCAAGGTAACAAACTTATCAGAGTAATTGAATTGAAAAGGGACTGCAAAAAACTCAAGATCTTTCATAGAGAGTGAGTGGAGGTCAAAATGGCAAACACAGTTCAGTGTGAGTAAGTGTAGAGATACATACATGCACACATACAGACAGATACACATTAGGACAAACCCTGATCTTCGTGGATGTATTTTTGTAATCTGAGCTGGTAGGTGATTCATAAAGAAAAGAGTCAGCCCAATTTATAATTTCCATGCTTGGAAACAGTAGAAAGGGGAATGGAAATATATCAGCCAAATAGTAACATGTTTATATGAACCTATGAGTCCACTGAATCATTCAACCTGAAAAAGGAAATTATAAAACAAAAACAAATGTAACCATCAGATTATAAAGAGATTGGCATTGTTCTCCAGGAGCAAAGCATATCATACAAGGGTTTGTTTTGTTTTTTTCACCTTGAAATAAGACTAGGTAATAGAAGGCAAGTCTATAAAATCATAAATATCATGGTATGTGTGGGTAGAGAGGGTTAGCCCCACCCCCCGTTTTCTCATATATTAGAACTTCCACTACAGCTAAATCCCGGCAGAATCAGGCCTAATAAAAGGAAGTACATTTCATTTTCATTCACTTCATATACCTGTCCTATGGAATTCACTACCATCAGAAATAGTGATGGCCAATATTGATTATTTGAAAGGGAACTGAACAAATTCTTGCTCTGGTTATGGCATGTGTAGCTCAGATGAAGGACTGTTAGATGCCTTTAAGAAAGCATCCACAGTCACAACTGAGGATCAAAACATAACAAAGGCTCAAAGCTGCAATGAAGTGGCTGCAGTATCTCTTCTTTCTATCACACACACACACACACACCCTTCCAATCTGAAGAGAGTCTCATTAGGAACTGAAAGGTGATAGTTCCAATGATAACAAGGTTTATAAATCTAATGTAGACTGTGGATCAGTGTAAGATTACCATTAATCTATTATAGCTTCATTGGAGCGGATAGTTCAGATACTCCAGCTTTGTACTAACTTTACTGGAATAAGATGGGAGTTGTAGGTTTCTGATTTTCTCTCTGATCTAGAGTAAAAATGAGCTATCTTCTAATTAGTTTCAATTTAGCCAATTGTGATGACAATTTATTTTGTTTGGAAGAATGAAAGCACATTTGTAACCACTTAACTTACTATTAATGAAATTCAGCTTAATAAGATACAGCTCTACCTAAGATGTGTCAAAGGTGCTTTTCCCAAAAGGCAACTGGACTTTCTTTGAAAACATTTTGCTTCTCATCCAAGAAGCTTCTTCAGTTCTTGGATGAGAAGCAAAATGTTTCCAAAGGGTGGAGGTGGATGTGGAGGGGGGGGGGGATGACAAGAAAAAAGAAGCTTTGGGATAATCATGGCCTGAATGATGGAGGATCTCTATAGACAGTCTACCCAAGACGTTACAGACACCTCTTAATCCATCCTGGAAGAATGATACAGACCCTTCAAAAAAGGAACATTTTGCTGATGGAACAAGTAAATCCAACCACCATGTTTCTGTGTGATTAATTTTATAACAGTTCAACATTTATTATTTCAATCCTAAGATTTGAAAAAATATATTGTTGCTTTCTGCAGATTCAATGTGGTGATAAGGAGCAAACTGCCTGTACTTTGGAGTTGAAACCACACTGTGGTTCTGATGGTGAAACCTATGCCAACCAGTGCTTGTTCTGCAATGCAGTTGTGTAAGTATAACTTTCAAGTTTTGGAGAATGAAAAACAAGTGATCCCAGAGCTATTGGCTAGTTTGCTCTCAGCATGTAGAGAATTTAAGATTCTTATTGGCTCTCATCTTGCTTCCTGACTAAGGATTTTCTAACAAAAATGAACATTAGAAACTGGGGAAAGGGGCTGTTTTGTCAAATGAAGTGGCCAACAGAATTCATCATCAATTTCAATCGACCTTACACTGGGAGTCAATGCTTCTCGTGCTTTTTCTCTTTGCATTCATTTAATAATGAGTAATTTTACATCTTCTGAATATTCACATCTCACTTTGCTTTTGTCTTATCAGAAGGAGCCGTGGAGCACTTATGCTAAACCACCGTGGACCATGTAAGGAAATCAAGGATGCATAACCATTAAACTAAAAAATCAACTACCATTCCAAATCTCTTGGTTTCTTGCTCACCTGCCATCATAAAGAATGCCATCTTTCTTTGCTTATTATCTACTTTTTCTGAATATTTCTAATAATCTGTAACATATTAATAGTTTAGTAAACAAGTAAGCAACATGATCTGTCTTTTTTTTTTTAACTTCTGCATTCAGTGTATGTATGTATGTGTGTGTGTGTGTGTGTGTGTGTGTGTGTGTGTGTGTGTGTGTGTGTGTGTGTGTATATATATATATATATATATATATATATATATATATATATATATATATATATATATATATATATATTTGTTTTCTTAAGTTTTCGCGGGTACTTACATGTATGGTGTTCGGCTTGGTTCGGGTATTTTCCACGTCATTGTAGTTCTTTTAAAGTTGTAGCAACGTTTCAGCAGAATCTCATCTGCCATCATCAGGCTTCTGTATTGTGTCCGTCTGTGAGTCAGACTTTTACAGTAGTTTCAGATTTGAATTTGGGGCAGCCTATTGCTGTGCCAGAATGGTTTTTCTTCATCCTGATTGGTTGGGAGTCTTGGTCTGTGTTTATTGGTCTCGGAGTTTGCTGTGTTCTGCTTGATTGGTGTCTCTAATATCTTCTGTCTGTTTTTGGCTCTTTTTGTATCTTGATTGGCTGGCAGCATTGTGTTGCTTTAATGGAGGCCTTTAGTGCAGCTTGGCTTCGGGTAAATGGACGGCTATCATTAGTTAGGAAGCTGGGTTTCATCTGGGTGCCTGGTTGGGGTGTGTTTGAGCTGGAGGTATCAGGGGGATCTGTTTGTGCCCAGGTGTTTGCCTGGCTTGTGGTGTGGAGATTTTTTTGTTTGTGAGTGCAGGCTTCCAAATGATTGACAGCCTGGTGGAATCATCTCTTCTGTTCATGCTTTCTGGTCTTTTTTTCAATCTCTATGGCTTCTCTGATGATTCTGTGATTAGGGTTTTCTATAGTGGCCAGGGTTTTGGTGCCATTGAAGTTGATGCTATGACCTGTGGCTTCCATGTGTTGGACTAGTGAGGAAGTGTGTTCCAGATTTTTGACTGCATTTTTGTGTTCATCCAGGCGGGTGCTTATTCTTCTATTGGTCTGTCCAATGTATGTGGCCGGGCATGATGCACAGGGGACTTCGTATATGCCTTGGTTTTCCAGGTCAATTTTATCTTTGGGGTTGCTAAGGATGGCTGCTATTTTTCTGTCTGTTTTGAAGGCAGTCCTGATGTGATGTCTGTGTAGTACCTTACTAATTTTGTCTGTAGTACCTCTTATGTAGGGCAGGACAGCTGTTCCACAGGTCTGTTCATCTTCTGGGTCTCTATTATGTTTCAGTGTGTTTTTGTGGATCAAGCTGGTGATTTTGCTTTTGTGGAAGCCGTTGGCTGTCAGTACTTTATATATAATGTTTTCTTAAGTTTTCGCGGGTACTTACATGTATGGCATTCAGCTTTGTTCGGGTATTTTCCCACGTCATAGTAGTTGTGCTTTTAAAGTTGTAGCGACGTTTCGGCAGAATCTCATCTGCCATCATCAGGCTTCTGTATAGTGTTCATCTGTGAGTCAGGCTTTTACAGTGGTTTTAGATTTGAATTTGGGGCAGCCTATTGCTGTGCCAGAATGGTTTTTTTTCTTCATCCTGATTGGTTGGGAGTCTTGGTCTGTGTTTATTGGTCTTGGAGTTTGCTGTGTTCTGCTTGATTGGTGTTTCTAATATCTTCTGTGTTTTTTTTTTGGCTCTTTTTGTATCTTGATTGGCTGGCAACATTGTGTTACTTTATTGGAGGCCTTTAGTGCAGCTTGGCTCCGGGTAAATGGACGGCTATCATTAGTTAGGAAGCTAGGTTTCATCTGGGTGCCTGGTTGGGGTGTGTTTGAGCTGGAGGTATCAGGGGGGATCTGTTTGTGCCCAGGTGTTAGCCTGGCTTGTGGTGTGGAGATTTTTTTGTTTGTGAGTGCAGGCTTCCAAATGATTGACAGTCTGGTGGAATCATCTCTTCTGTTCATGCTTTCTGGTCTTTTTTCAATCTCTATGGCTTCTCTGATGATTCTGTGGCTGGGGTTTTCTATAGTGGCTAGGGTTTTGGTGCCATTGAAGTTGATGCTATGACCTGTGGCTTCCATGTGTTGGACTAGTGAGGAAGTGTGTTCCAGCTTTTTTACTGCATTTTTGTGTTCATCCAGGCGGGTACTTATTCTTATATTGGTCTGTCCAATGTATGTGGCCGGGCATGATGCACAGGGGACTCAGAAACCCCAAAGATAAAATTGACCTGGAAAACCAAGGCATATACGAAGTCCCCTGTGGATAACATCACAATGGAGGTGGTTGTTGAATTAAGAGGCAACCCCTCACCTCACCCCCATGTATCCTGTTCCTTTCCTCCACATCTTTTAATTATATTTTATCTTGATTGGGATTTTTATTTTTATTCTTTTAAAGATATTTGTTAGGATTTTAATGTTTTAATGCTGGAAGCTATCCAAACTCATTTGCTACGAGATGGGCAGCAAATACATTCAACCATTGAATAAACAAACAATGAACAATCTAATTTTCTGTATGTGACAGAAGAATCTGCTTTTAAATAGCAGAACTGCAAGAGACATCTGGGCAACAGATCAAACCAATATATCCAAAGCAACTGCTACCATTCTAGGATATTCTGCAAATACACAGAAAAAGTACATTTATAGTATTGTATTAACAAAAGAAATGTATTTGAATATGTCATGTCCATCCATTAAATAATTTCATTCATAGTACAGAATATAGAAAGGGTCACGAGGTGTCTATTTTCTATGGTTATATGTTTAAAAGAATTAAGCCCCTTTGAGCTTTACCATGCTAATTACCCACAGTATTGTTCACCATGGCTTTGGAAAGTCCTATGCATTTTGATATGGGGTATAGATACTGAAAATTCTTTGAATTCCTATGTTGTTTTCACAATTAACTGGGTTTTTTTTTTTTTAAAGATTTGCTGATGTTTCATAAATATCAAGCCATAATTTTTGTTGGCTGTATTAAATGATGCATGTGCTTGCTATCAACTTGGCTGGGAATGTAAGCAGGTGCAAACTATATTGGAAATTACTGCACAAATTCTCCAATGTTTTATATAAAACTGAGAGCAAACCAACACTGGCTTTAGAGGAGAAAAGAACACTTACAAGTCTCTACAAACTTCTCCAAATCTGTGTCTTCTAGTTGAACTGGACTCTAATTCACAGTGGCTGAGAATACTACAAGTTATAATCCTATGAAACCAGTCATCCAACACTGCATCACAGCAGTCTGAGTCACTCAATGTTGGAACAGCTTCTTTTTACAACTGAATGATTGTTTAGCCACTCCAATGCTGCATGATTCATCCATATATCTAAGACAACAACTTATGGCCCCACCTACAACAACTTATGGCCCCACAATTTACTGGTTGGTGAGAATTCATGAAAAACAAATTGAATAAATTTTGGAAAAGCAGATAACTTATTAGAAACTAGTGCTTTTAAAATTTTTGCAATGTATAATTTTGAAGAGAAGAAAAATTAATCTTCTTTAATGTGCATGGGAAAAGTGGCATTTGTCAGGAAAAGCAAACCAAGCCACTCCCCTAAAGTATCTTTTCAAGGACTTGATAAACCATAAAACCTGTTCCGCTCACCATAAATCAGTTGGAAGGCTAAAGAATACTGATAATACTAGAAGCAAGCAAAGGCAATATGTTTATGAGTTTAAGCTCATAAAAGTAACCAAGCTTATAAATATTGTCTTTGTTTTCTCAATGTATCATTGTTTTCGTAGTTCCAACTACCTTACTACATAGAATCCGCCCTCTCATGATCAATCAAATATATTCTAATTTACATAACACTATATACATGGGTTGCATTCCTGTCCTTACTTCTGCTGATCTTAAGAAACAATCCATGTTTCAATGGAATTGTTAGCTAAACTCCAATTCTGATTTTCTAGCAAAACCACAGCTCGGTGGCAAAGCAATCCACCAGAAAACACATCTTAGCATTTGAGTCTCTGAACGATTGCTGTATATTGGTTTTATATCTTTATCAACAGTTTCTTAGATACAAGCAAGAACATCTCTCAAAGACTGAACTACTATTGGCCATTAAAACCAAATATTACCTACATCCTTAAAGCTGAGTGTCTGTAGTAAAATTAAAAATGACAGGACACCAATTTTAAGAAATGTATTTATTATCATTTTTCATATTAGCATGCCTGTTCTACTTTCTTCAGAACTATTCTGTTATCTTAATTTGAAACAGGCAACCTGCTTTTGAGCATAAGAATAGCACAGTGAGGGACTATCGGTCGATATTTATCATACTTCCACATTGTGGGCCAAAGCAGCACAAATTATGCAATGCTTTAGAACAACTGTTGCTAAATGTTTTCACTGACAGCACTTGTATCCTGAAGATTGGTTTAGAACAGAACAACAAATGTTCATCTTTTAAGAAGTTAATCCTGGTTTTCTTCAGGGTTAAATCCTCTTATTTGAAACATTTTATATAAAGGATCTTGTCATTCAGATTTGTGCATGACAATATATTTCCCTCTTGATAGTGCTTTCCTGAACAAAAGGAACACTTAACAAATCATTACATAATCAGACAATTCATAAACTTCAATACCATAACATGAAATGTACTTGTTTCTCAAACTGAGAATACAAAAAAAAAACTGGCTCCATGGTCAAGATCAGAATTTGGAAATAGATTTACAGTACTGATAGACTGAATAATTATTTTCCATCCCCCACCCCCTGAAAAACAATACAATCTTCAAACTTTTGGCAATACTACAATAGCAGTAACAAGGAGATTGTTCTACATAGCTTCAGAGATAAGGTTATCTCCGAGGTTTCTTTTCCTTTATTTGTCAGCACTGATCTTCATGAGAGACCAGAACAAACCAAAAGGCCAGGTATAAGAGTCACTCAGGTGGATTAAGTCAGTGTCCAGCACTACTTTATTCTAGCTTATACAAGATCAAAGGATCTCTATCTTCTGTTTGGTTTCAGCATCACAAAATTAAAATTATTGTCCTTGTTTCTTTGAGAGGTACCTGAAAGAAATCAAGACATTGTGTATTTATAACATGAAATATAATTCCCCATTAACATGATACAGATGATCAGAAACACTGGGCATTTCAAAACGATACAACTGCTACTAAGCTGATTGATTTTCTGGAAACATACATATTGGATTACCGTATGTATTCATTTCAGACTGGATACCATATAGCCTTCAGAACCATAATGGGTGGGGAAACCACATCACTTGTGGGAAATGTTTCTTTGCAGTTTCAGTAAAAGGCTTGGTATGGCTTTTCACTTGAGTTAACTACACTTTAATCTCATATATTGCCAAGTCATGAACAGAATTTTGAGAGGTTCCATTTGCTCAACCAAAGCCAACACAGAGCAGATAACAGATTCCACCAAGGTCACTGAAGACATCCTGGTGATCGGCAGATTGGCAATGGCAGCTTCATTTCAATCCTCCAATATTGGCCCTATTTAGACACTCAAAAGTATACACTGTAGAGAGCTTGCAAAGTAGTGTGGGGTGAACGCATTTTTCCCAGCCTCTTGGCACCGAGGAGGAGGATCTGAAGAGGTACTGTAAGTATGGACTATTTCACTGAGGTACCAGATCCTAAGTAGGACTGAAACTAAGTTCAACTCAGCACACCCACAACTTCCCTTCAAACTGTTCCATTCAATTAGAGGGGAAAAAAGATGTGGATCTGATTGCAGAACATGTAACTGCTTTTTTTTCCATTTCCCTAAACGTTTGAATGTAAATTCTAAAAAACGAACACAAGTGCACTGTACTTCATGGCCAAGGATGCAACTCTTTTAACAATTTTAAAGCAACACACATCTCATGACCAATCCTAATTCACTTATATATCAAATTATATAATCTTTACCTTTCCCAGTGTTTGTGGTTCAACTCCAAAAAGTCATCTAATTTTGCTATTTCCTTGAGATACTGAGTAAGTTTTAAAAGCTCTTTATCTTTATCTCTGTTTAAATGTGCCTTCATGAAGGGTTTTATCTGTTGACCAAAAAATAAAATGGGGGTTAATTACATAAGGAGCATACTAACATGGTTGATGGTTTATTCACAGCCTAATCTCATAGATCAGCTTTAACTGATCAGTGGCACAGTTTAAATTCAGCCAATCTCCAACCTCCCACCTTTGAGGATTATGATCTCTTACTCTTTCACTACGGTCAAGAAATCCTGTGCAAAGGACCTTGGATATGCTTCTGTGTACTAATCATATCCATGCAACAACTCAAAGATCCAGGCAGATGCACAATTTTTTTAACTTAATACACAAACTTAAATTAGACATGAGGCAGCATATTGCAACTGAACTTGAGAGCAAGAATAATTTCCTTTCACATGGGACTTTGATTGAATCTTTCTAACAAAAACTGTATTTGCCTTTAAAAGGCCACTAGGTTTTGCACGTGAGTACAGAAGCCTGGCATTCTACATTTGAGAACTTACACCAGCTAGATACGTTGAACTCCTCCCATAATATTCAAACCAGCTAAACTAGTGTAAATAATTGCCTCTATATATTGGACAGAAAATACAATTGAATGTCAGAGAAAGGAACACAAGAACAGTACTGCATGTACTATTGTTCAAATGTAATCACTTGCTGCAAGCTCATTCCAGAAATAAACTTACTTTTTAATTATACCAGCTTTCCATTTTGCATCATTCTCACAGAGAACATGGACTTGTTACTAGAGAGTAAGACTGCCCTCCAGTGTGCAGTCATCAGATTGTAGCAGAGCTACAATACACTATTTTTCTTCCAATCAAATATATGCAAGCCCCCATGAGAGAATGAAGTCTTAGGTGATCTCTGAGCTTGGTTGTTTGTTGTAGATGCTTGGATGCATGATTAGGTAACTTCACCAGTGCTAGGAAGCGTGAGGTTTTCCCTTCTGAATGAAGCTCAGAGGGCACCAAAGACTCCACAGCTCAACTCTGAGCTATGTATATTCTCTTCTATTATAATGAGGGAAATAACTTCATGTCAACTTGTCTCAATTTAAATGTTATTATGATGGGAGTCCTATGAACTTTGGGAGGGAGTATGTTGTTTCAGAAGACAGGCATTGCAACAGGGAAGATGACACAAGATGATGCCATTTAACTGATGAGATCAAGAGCACACCTGTTCTATTTGACCATATTGGATGGACACTAACAATTGGAGATTGGAAATCCCTTAGCTAGCCTGGCCCTATGTTATGAGAGCCCTGAACTACCTTGAATTCATCTGGAAGCTGACTGGTAACTGGTAAAGCAATTGGGTCACATGAGCATAATGTGAGAATCCCAACACCTGTGCTGCCACATTCTGGACTAGCTGTAGCTTCTGGATAATTCTCAGAGGCAGCTTGAGATAGTGCAAAATTGTGTATTCAAAGTACTTGCTCTACCAAATTATATAAATGCAGGCTTGGCTTCTCCATGAACCTGTGACTTAGGAGGGAGAAAAAAGTACACCATGTATGTTTAATTGCAAAGAACAAAAATTAACTGGAATGGTAACTATTATTACCTTTGTTGCAATAGTTTCCACCAGATTCCATGTCCTTCTAAGAGGATTATAAAACTTATCCCAGGCACTACGTGTTGTGCTTATTAAGCCTTGATGACAATAAATTAATGCTCTATGGAACAGCTAATTAAAATTTGCTGCATCTAGTAAACATCTTGTCTCGATTCCTCCTACAGTAACATTCCCATAAACAGTTACCCACAATTTGTCTTGCTATCAATAAAATCTGAACACTGCTTGTTTTTTTTTTTCCTCCAGAAGGAAACACTGATATTATTCTATCAGTGTTATGCTCTATCATGTTTACCTCCATGTGATCACTGATTTTAAAGCTATCTGCATTCATTGGCTACAATTTCCCAAAAGTAGAAAGATTAGGAAGGCAATACTAGCTTGCATCATGACAGCCAAGTAAAACATCTTCCTAAAATCCTGTCAAATTTGAGGATGGGAAGAAACAGATCTGTAATTTTACCAGTCATTTCAGAACAGGTATGTCACACACCTTTATTCTGTTCAAAACAAATTTATCCCCAATTAAATAACCCTTCTGATAGAAAAATTTTAACACCATCAGGTAGAAACTTCTATAAATTATTAGCAAAAGTACCAATATACTGCTGTTGAATTATTCAATATCAAACAATTGCCATTACATATATATTTTACATAAATCAGAGAATAGATGTTGTACAGCAGCTAAAACTGCAGTCCTATAAACTATATTATTTATTTACATGTTTCAAATCCTTATTTCCTATCAACTAACAAAAAGTGTTATGTAAGCCTTTTAGCTTCTCATTTTTTTAATCCACAGCCACCAAAAAGTAGCGGCAAAACATGGAAAAAATTGTGTGATTTTTCTTATTTGTACTAAATAGGTTTAGCATACCTAACATAAGTGTTTTGTTAAAATCCCCCAAGCCTTCCTCCAAACTAGCTACTGCCCTCCAGGGGTACCTGCCATATTTTCCATAGCTGGAAAAAAAGGAGCACTTTAAAACAGTGGTCCCCAACCTTTTTGTACCAGGGACCGGTTTCAAGCAGAAACATTTTTTCAAGGACCGGGGAGGGGAAGAATCCGAGTTTGGTAGTTTGCTTGCAGGCGTTTCATTACCTGACTAGGTAACATCTGATGTTGTTACCTAGTCGGGTAATAAAACGTCTGCCAGCAAACTCCCAAGTTCAGGGAGCGCCTCGGCCCTGCCTCCTCAGCCCCATCCCTCAGGTGTCTCCCTCCTCCCTCCCTCAGGTGTCTGCCTCGTTCCTCTCTCAGTCACTCTATCGCTCCTACAGCAGCCCAGGAAGAAACTACTTCAAAGAAGCTGGGGTGGGGTGGCTTTTCCTGTCGCCACAGCTTCCCGGCGCCCGTTTCACCCCACCCCGCCCGCCCGCCCGCTCGTGGTTCAATCCACAGTGCTCCATTCTACCTGCCTGCCTGCCTGCCTTCTTCGTTTCGGAGCAGCTTCGGCTGATAAAAAGAGGCGAATAGTTATTATTCTCAGCGAAGCTGCTCCCAAACAACCAGACAGGCAGGCAGGCAGAACGAGCACTGTGGATTGAACCGCAGCGAGCGGCGGGCGGTGGGGTGAAACGGGCGCTGGGAAGCTGCGGCGACAGGAAAGCCACCACCTGGCTTCTTTGAAGCAGTTTCTTCCTGGAGGAAGGAGGAGCGAGAAAGCGACTGAGAGAGCTGAGCCAGAGAGAAGGACAGGCTTCGGTTGCTTCCTCCTCCCCTTCTTTCATTTGTGTCCTTGATCCCGATCCCAGCAGCATTCACGGCGAAGAAAGCCGCCATTTTTTTAAAAAAATTTTCTTTGCGGCCGGTAAAGAGTGCTCCACGGCCCGGTACCGGTCCGCGGCCCGGTGGTTGGGGACCCCTGCTTTAAAACATTGCATCAGTGCTAACACCAAAATGGTTTTTACCACATTCTGTACCCAAAAGTACAACGTGGCCTTACTCAGAAGTAGTTGCACCAGTTCTAAAAGAGCTGGTGAAATTATTGTAAGTAGAAAGGAAGTGTGATGTCAGAGGGTCAGGTGCTAGAATAGGATGATGGAGATCCTAGTTCATTCAAGCCTTTCTTTCCAATATTAGATTGGATATACTTAGCCACTAAGGCTTGGAACAGAACCCACGTCCCCATGCTGTTGTTTTAACATAATAGAGGGATTTATGTACATAGTGGCATGAAAAAAAGGAAGGAGCCTTACTAGTAGCAACAATGCTGACAGGATCAAAGGCTGGTTCCAATGAAAGCATCAAAATTGTTCAAATGTAAATCTACCCGAGTTTAGCCCCTTTTTTAGCCAGCTGATATTTTTTTCTAAATAAAAAAATTACCTTTAGTCCATTCTGTGGGTTCATCAGAAAATTTCGACCAATGTCATCAAACATAATAGTATTTTTCTTGCTGTAAAACTCTGAAAATTTGCCCCATATAACTCCTAGAGGTTTCACCTGTAGAAGCAAAGTTGGAAGAAAATCAAATAAAATTGCTGATTTAAACAATTTTAGGAATCTTAAGCCTGTAATCATCTACTCATGATCTCGGAATACATATCACTGAATTTAACAGAATTTATCCCAAACTAATCTTTAAAACAAAATATGTGATAAGATCTCCAACTCAGTAATTCATCACAGCATTACAGAAATTCGAGAATTAACTGCAGCTTGTCTCACTTTTTTAAGTTGTTCAAGCATCTCCCTCCCTTTCTATAAGATACACACTGCAATTCAGATGCCTCGAGCACACAAGACAAATTGCAATGTTCTTAAAGTGTACATTTGTATTGAATACTTCAATCATCTAAAACTATTACTCCTTAGATTATTTTACTGTGGAGTTCCCACTCTGGAGATACTAGTAGCTGAACTATACTGTCTAATCCCTTAAGATTGCATACAATAATCTTTCAGACATACTGCTGATGGAAAAGGCTTGATTGGAAGTCATTGGGTGCTTAATCTGCATTTTATAAAATAAATAGACTACATATATAGACTTCTAAAAATTGAGAAAATATCCCCTCTATAGAAAAGTAATTGCTCATACATCAATTAAGCCCCGCCTTGGAGTGTGCACAGTTATCATGGCAGCACTATCCAACATGAAGGTTATCTTGTAGTTTGCATTGGTGCTCACTCCCAGCTCCTGCAATGCAAAAAGAACAATGATTGAAATTTTGTGCACTAGCTACCTCTCTGCTGTACTTTACAAACCAGAAATAAATAAAAAATCTCTTATTTGCCTAACAAATAAGAGATTTTTTAAAAAAACACTAGCTAAAACATGTTAAAATAAATGCCTACTCCCTCTCTCAAAGGGGACTGTGAAGGTTAGGGTTGGAAGGTGTGCCTTATTTGTTTGTTTGTTTACTTATTTATTTATAAAATTTATAGGCTGCCTAATTTGTACCTACAAATTGTGGCATTGCAGTCAATGAAAGGAACAGAATTGGCTGCTTTACTAAGTTATCCTAGTCAATAGAAGACGCTCATTTTATTTTTATTTCTCAGGTTATTTACAGGCACATTTTGAAAGGATAAGAAATGTAAAAATATTACTTTACAAAAGTAATCTGATGTTCAAAGAAGCAGGTACTTTAACAGGCCAGCTACCTAATTTCTTTTTTTAAAAAAAAAAATCAACACGTTTGAGCAGCTTGGCATATTTTTTGTGTAACAAACAAGAAAGAGACAATGCAACTCTCTCCATACAAGCAGAGCAGCTTCATTTTTGCACCTAGTTGGAATGACTACTATTGTCAAGACAGAGACTATGTTTTGATGGGAAATGCTTGAAAATGTGCTTGGCTTCAGGAATGGGATGTCAAAATACCTAACAGTCCTTTGGGCTTTGTTATATACTGTATATTGTATATAAAAGTGCTACCCATATTTACACAGAAGAGCTCAGTGCATTCAAAAGCTAAGAATGGTCAACAATGTCATGTAAAAGAACAAATCTTATGAACAAGTTTGTTAACCAAGTATTACAAAAAGTTATGATTAAGTTATGATAAGCAAGATAAACTGCTTAATGGTAGCTTTTGAGTGTTCTGCAACTACTATTATCACCTAAATTAATTATCATATTTAAGAATTGCCCATCTCTTTCACACAGAGATTCTATTGTGGACTGATCTAATTTAAGTAAAATACCTTACTATATTCACAAACTAAAATTGTTAATATTAAAAATAGGACACTTTTCTCATCATGGCTATATGCAGGTATTCCAGCACAATTTGTGAAAGTGACTAAGATATTTCAAATAATACAACATTATCCTATTTTTATTGGTAGTGTGTAAAGCTGGCTATACATCCTATCTCCAGAACTTCCAATCCATCAACCCAGAGCATAGATTGTGGTCTGCAAACACAGCTGTATTATTCTTGTAATTTCAAATAGGCTGTATTATTATTGTTGTAATTTTAAACAGGCTATTTATGCTTTTTACATATGAGGTTGTGCTTTATACATAGAGTCTGTGAGGAACTGGGTAAATGACAAGCTGGAGTGATTTAACATGGATTTCTCTGAATTAGGACCTCTGGAAAATTATGTGGTGGATTACATGAAGTCCTGCCAAATACATTATCTAATATGGTGAGTGAGAAGGCAGCTGCACTGAAAAAAAAAGGGCACAGCAAAAAAAAAAGGACAAGTTCTTATTTTCCCCATTCTTAAGATGTATATATGGGAATGTTCCTCTGGGAATTATGTTTATAGGTTAGGTTTGAGGGATCAACTGGGAAATATCTGGTCCAGAGGGGGAAAATATGGGATGATTTCAGGAACTGGTAGTGAGCAGTTATTAGATTCCAATAGATTTAACTCAGACTCTGCTGCTATTTTGGCGTTTAACCATAGGCCAACAGATGAGAGTCTATCGGCTGCTAATCTCTACTAGGAAATACCGTATTTGCCGGCGTATAAGACGACTGGGCGTATAAGACGACCCCCCAACATTTCCACTCAAAATATAGAGTTTGTTATATACTCGCCATATAAGACTACCCCTCTTCCACACACCTTCCACTTTTGCACTTTTTTTTTTTTTTTGGACGCACTTTTCTGCTTTGGACAATTTTGAAATGAGCTAATCCAATTTTGAACCAAGAATATGCAAATAGCTATGGAGTTTAGAAATGAGTTTTAAAATATTTTTCATTGCTTACCATTAAGCGTAAAATATGTTGTAAATAAAATGAGAACACAGGAAACGTTCTCTTCTCAATACAGCTGATCTCTCTCTCTCTCTCTCTCTCTCTCTCTCTCTCTCTCTCTCTCACACACACACACACACACACACACACACACACACACACCAAAACCCGGACACTGAAAAGGCTGCCAAGGAACAGTATATTCAATGCCTTCTCTTTAATCAAGAAACAAGGAATTCCTTAGAATCTTTTTTTTTTTTCCCAAGTGGCCCTCTTTAAAAAAAAAAAATGGAGGTAACACTTTCATTCAAAAAGTCTTCCAGTATCTGGAGTCGCTCAGACATATTGAAGTGAGGCAGGAGAGTAAGTGAAATTTGAAATGATCCAGCTACCGTTTCTTTCCTCCCGCCCAAGGCCATTATCTCCACGCCAAACGAACAAGGGGAGGCAAAGAAGCCAAACACGCTAAAAAGGATCTCTTTATTTTCCTACACAAGGTCACACCTACTTTTCGCATTCAAAGGACAACCTCTCCTCACCACCACCACACACACACACACACACCGCAATACCCGCAAACAATGTTCTGGGCATTAATCACCATTGCTACATTAACCTGGTAAATTTATACCCTGCCTCCCCAGTGTTGCTTTGACGGCAGGATTTCACACAGCGGGCGCTCGTCGCTCTCTTCTCCGCTCTCCCACCGTTCGCACATGTTGGAAGCACCGTAAACCTGATAACCCACCCGGGGCTCCCCATCCTTAACCTACAGCCGCCCGCATGCAAAACCTGCGTGCAAAAAGAAAAAAAAAAAGAAAAAGCACGCCGCACGTGAGGATCTTCGAATCCTCTCCTCCCCACACCGCTAAGGAAGGAAGAGGGGGAAAGGTTGCGCAGCGCGTGGCGAGTGACACCCGCCACACACACATACGCACGCACACACACACACACACACACACCGCTCCCCAGCCTCCCTCCCGGCTGCAACTCAAGCTCGAAGTGGGAGTCGGAGTCCTCCCGGCGTATAAGACACCCCCACTTGGAGGCATGTTTTTCAGGGCAAAAAGTCGTCTTATACGCCGGCAAATACGGTATATGAGAAGTCACAATCCCATGAGCTCTGAGAAAAGTTCCCCAAAGACCTAGATTCAGAATTTAACTCCTCAGAAAGAAGTTCCTTTTTATTCAGGAAAATAATCTGACTGAATTGAGGCTCCTGCAGTTAAAAAGAGGGTTCATTTTTGTCAGTTTCTTTGCTCCTCTACAGCTCACAAGGCCACCTTCCAAATAGTCCTAACAACAAGGATATTTCTAAGGCATAAAAGGAGAATTGGTGAAAAATGAACTCCTTGTCCATTTATTTGCAGGAACTTCCCATCTGCAGAATTAAAATACTTTTTCATGGAAATCCAAGCCAATGGATTTACTTATGCCAGTTTATCAACACCAGAATTCTGCATTCTAATTTAAAGTATATTTAGAATTTTGTGACAAGATCATTTTAAAAACCACGCAAATTCTAAACAATCTAAATAGAACATTAGAAAGAGAAAGGCATATGGAATACTTACTTTCATTTTGGCTTCAATCCATTTCATATTAGTTGCAGCTGAAGTAGAAAAAGAGATTATAAAATGAAAAGTTGTTTTTAAAACAAGGGTAAAGTAATTATTTGGCTATTTTTAAATTTTAGTTTTCATTCTTATTTATAATTAAGAAATCATCCTAACTAGCCCAATGGGTCTGCCGATCAGTTATTAAGAAGGAGGTGTGCATCCTTGCAGCTAAAGTTCTACTTATTTGATGATTCTGGATATTTCTAAGAAAGCTTTCCCCAACCTGATACTACTCAGATGTATTGGAAGAACTATCAAAACTCCTAGCTAGAAGACATTTGATTAGATAGAGATAGAAAACATATAATACCATCATGTATGAATAAATATGAATAAATGAAGGTATGAATAAAGATAGAAACAATCCTAAGGGTATATGTGAAGTTTATACACTGCTCAAAAAAAAATAAAGGGAACACTTAAACAACACAATGTAACTCCAAGTCAATCACACTTCTGTGAAATCACACTGTCCACTTAGGCAGCAACACTGATTGACGATCAATTTCACATGCTGTTGTGTAAATGGAATAGACAATAGGTGGAAAGCATAGGCAGTTAGCAAGACATCCCCAATAAAGGAGTGGTTCTGCAGGTGGTGACCACAGACCACTTCTCAGTTCCTATGCTTTCTGGCTGATGGTTTGGTCACTTTTGAATGCTGGCGGTGCTTTCACTCTAGTGGTAGCATGAGACGAAGTCTACAACCCACACAAGTAGCTCAGGTAGTGCAGCTCATCCAGGATGGCACATCAATGCGATCTGTGGCAAGGTGGTTTGCTGTGTCTGTCAATGTAGTGTCCGATGTGGGTTCCGACATCGGTTGCGACATTATGATCCACAAGGATTTTGAAACGGAAAGCGAGCTGGATATGTCAACGTTATATTTATCTTCATCCTCTCCGTACTGGACTATGCTCAAACATAAAGCCCCACACTTGGTATCATCATCATCTTCCTCCGTGTCAGATGCATTTTGGCTCAAAACGTTTCTTATGAACTCGAGTAGAGAAGCCCCTGAATTTATCTTTGCCCTTAAGTCTAAGATTGGGGGCGCCTCTCTGGACCTATGGACTGGATTTTTATTTGCACCCCTTATCCCTGAACTGAAAATTGGTTTTCATCTGTGTGGAGATGTGAACATCTGGTTTTTTTGGTTTTTTTTTGAAACTAAAAATACTCTCCTGTGGAAAACCACCTTAGAAGGGAAGAAGAAAACTACAATCCGTTTTCTTACAGGCAGTTTCTGGAAGCCAGCTTCGAAGAATAATGGAAAGAGCTGCCCTTCACTTTTAGAAGAATTTACTTCAAAATGACCACACTGATCTAAGTAAGTGCTGCCTCTTATATGCTACAAAAAATAAAGGGAATACTTAAACAACACAATGTAACTCCAAGTCAATCACACTTCTGTGAAATCAAACTGTCCACTTAGGTAGCAACACTGATTGACGATCATTTCACATGCTGTTGTGCAAATGGAATAGACAACAGGTGGAAAGCAGAGGCAGTTAGCAGACATCCCCAATAAAGGAGTGGTTCTGCAGGTGGTGACCACAGACCACTTCTCAGTTCCTATGCTTTCTGGCTGATGGTTTGGTCACTTTTGAATGCTGGCAGTGCTTTCACTCTAGTGGTAGCATGAGACGGGGTCTAAAACCCACACAAGTGGCTCAGGTAGTGCAGCTCATCCAGGATGGCACATCAATGCGAGCTGTGGCAAGAAGGTTTGCTGTGTCTGTCAGCGTAGTGTCCAGAGCATGGAGGCGCTACCAGGAGACAGGCCAGTACATCAGGAGACTTGGAGGAGACTGTAGGAGGGCAACAATCCAGCATTAGGACCGCTACCTCCGCTTTTGTGCAAGGAGGGACAGGAGGAGCACTGCCAGAGCCCTGCAAAATGACCTCCAGCGGGCCACAAATGTGCATGTGGCTGCTCAGTCAGAAACAGACTCCATGTGGGTGGTATGAGGGCCCGACGTCCACAGGTGGGGGTTGGGCTTACAGCCCAACACCGTGCAGGACGTTTGGCATTTGCCAGAGAACACCAAGATTGGCAAATTCGCCACTGGCGCCGTGCTCTTCACAGATGAAAGCAGGTTCACACTGAGCACATGTGACAGACGTGACAGGGTCTGGAGATGCTGTGGAGAACGTTCTGCTGCCTGCAACATCCTCCAGCATGACCAGTTTGGCAGTGGGTCAGTAATGGTGTGGGGTGGCATTTCTTTAGGGGGCGTACAGCCCTCCATGTGCTCGCCAGAGGTAGCCTGACTGCCATTAGGTACTGAGATGAGATCCTCAGACCCTTGTGAGACCATATGCTGGTGCGGTTGGCCCTGGGTTCCTCCTAATGCAAGGCAATGCTAGACCTCATGTGGCTGTAGTGTGTCAGCAGTTCCTGCAAGACGAAGGCATTGATGCTATGGACTGGCCCGCCCGTTCCCCAGACCTGAATCCAATTGAGCACATCTGGGACATCATGTCTCGCTCCATCCACCAACGCCACGTTGCACCACACTGTCCAGGAGTTGGGGGATGCTTTTAGTCCAGGTGTGGGAGGAGATCCCTCAGGAGACCATCCGCCACCTCATCAGGAGCATGCCCAGGCATTGTAGGGAGGTCATACAGGCACGTGGAGGCCACACACACTACTGAGCCTCATTTTGACTTGTTTTAAGGATATTACATCAAAGTTGGATCAGCCTGTAGTGTTTTTTTCCACTTTAATTTGGAGTGTAACTCCAAATCCAGACCTCCATGGGTTGCTAAATTTGATTTCCATTGATAATTTTTGTGTGATTTTGTTGTCAGCACATTCAACTATGCATTGAACAAAGTATTTAATGAGAATATTTCATTCATTCCGATCTAGGATGTCTTATTTTTGTGTTCCCTTTATTTTTTTGAGCAGTGTATGTATACTTCACTTATACCCTTCGTATATGTGAAGACTTATTCTATTGCTCATTCACTTTAATAACATTCATTTTAATATAAAATCAGGAGGAAGCATTGAGGCAAAATTTTATAAATTATGAACATCAAGAGAATAATAGACAAATGACACAATAGTGTTGAGAGGGATGCCTCATGGTCTAGATTTATAGAACCATCTAAATACTATACATCTTTAGAAAAAAATGGATTCACACCTTCACCTCTTTCTCGCTCTTCCACCGGACCAACTATGCTTCTTGTAGATCAAGGAAAGGTTTCAAAGCAGTTTGTAATGATAAGGCATAGGGATTCTGCCGATTAAGAATAATGTATCATTCCCAATTCCTTGGGCAAAGTGCAGTATTGGGTTTCTAATCTTTTCCCCCAGGAAAAAATATACTTTTCGTCAACCTAAGTTTGCCCAACTGCCCAAAATTAAACAGGATTAAATGTAACAGAAAGACTGAACACCAAAAAGATGGAAACAAAAGCTTCAATATGTATTGTCAGACTCATGCATTGCAAATAAAAATGGAAAGTAATAGAATCATTTGTTTGTAAAGTAAATGACTTACACCAAATTACAATATCATAATCTTCATAAGCAGATGTCAGAAACTCATGAAGGTAGGGCCTCATCAACTCAATTCCCGTTTCTGCACATGACCTGTGATCTGAGAAGAAAGTTGTCTGATTTGACCAGGTTCAAATTGTCTTTGAACATCATCCCCAAAGATTGACCTAAACTAATTGCAGTTTTTTTTTTATTTAAAAAGCCTAAAATACTACAAATCAGAGCTTTGCAGAGAAGGGAAAGGAGGAAGAGTTCCAATCTCTTATCTCCATTTAATTTATCTGAAAGGTGTATTGCTCCAAATATTGCATCAATATGTGGAACGATATGCATAGAAACCATCAGTTCCATGGATCCTGCAGGACATGCTGATGCAATCAAACCTGGAGTGCTCTCACTGTGACCAAGGTTTCCCATGTTGACCATTTCAGTTGACCAAGCTAGGCAGTTTTAGTGAAAATAATTTTACAGTGTGCCTTGAAGGTTTTCTAGAACACAGTGTAGACAATCCCTATAACACTTGCCAATGCAGAACAGCCTTGGTTCCATTTCAGCTACCGTGTTTCTCACATAATAAGGCCGGGCCTTTTTCTTTTTGCTGAAAAAACGGATAGGCCGTCTTTTCGGGGGTGACTTAATTTCCTCCCCCACCTACAGCGCCCATGTGCACGTATCTCTCCGCGAGGTCGCTTATCTGCCCATCGAAAGCTCCCTAAAGGACACAGTCCCCAGCTGCTTCAGGCGAGGCATGGCTGCCCTTTCCCTCGCCTCTAGGGCAGACTCTTTTCCATGAGGAAGCTCCCAAGCCGCTCAACAGCCATCTGATCGGCCCGGTAGAGCGGCCTGGGCGGCAGCACACACACACCCCTCGCCACGAGGCCGCTTATCTGCCCATCGAAAGCTTCCCAAAGGACACAGTCCCAGCTGCTTCGGGCGGTGTGGCTGCCCCTTTCCCCGCTTTAGGGCAGACTCTTTCACGCCGAGAAGCTCCCCAAAGCGCGCTCAATAGGCATGATCGGCCGGTGGCAGAGTGCCTGGGCCGCACACACCTCCCTCGCTGCCAGGCCACTTCTATCTGCCATCGAAAGCTCCTAAAGGGATCACAGTCCCTTAGCTGGCAGGTGTGGCTGCCCTGTCCCTCGCTTTAGGGCAGATTCTTTCCGTGAGGGAAGCTCAAGCGCCAACAGCCACTCACCGCCGATTGAAGTGGCCATTGAGCGCGCTTGGGGAGCTTCCTCACGGAAAAGAGTCTGCCCTAAAGGCGAGGGACAGGGGCAGCCACACTCGCCCGAAGCAGCTAGGGACTGTGTCCTTTAGGGAGCTTTCGATGGGCAGATAGAAGTGGCCTGGCAGCGAGGGAGAGGTGTGTGCTGCCGCCCAGGCCGCTCTACCGCCGATCAAGTGGCTATTGAGCGCGCTTGGGGAGCTTCCTCGGAAAAGAGTCTGCCCTAAAGGCGAGGGGACAGGGGCAGCCACACCGCCTCGAAGCAGCTGGGGACTGTGTCCTTTAGGGAGCTGGATGGGCAGATAGAAGCGGCCTGGCAGCGAGGGGAGTGTGTGTGTGCCGCCCAGGCCGCTTCTACCGGCCGATCAAGTGGCTATTGAGCGTGCTTGGGGAGCTTCCTCGCGGAAAAGAGTCTGCCCTAAAGGCGAGGGGACAAGGGAAGCCACACCTCGCCCGAAGCAGCTGGGGACTGTGTCCTTTAGGGAGCTGATGGGCAGATAGAAGCGGCCTGGCAGCTTAGGGGAGTGTGTGTGTGCCGCCCTAGGCCGCTTCTACCGGCCGATCGAAGTGCCTATTGAGCGTGCTTGGGGAGCTTCCCTCGCGGAAAAGAGTCTGCCCTAAAAAGGCGAGGGGACAAGGGAAGCCACACCTCGCCCAAGCAGCTGGGGACTGTGTCCTTTAGGGAGCTTTGATGGGCAGATAGAAGCGGCCTGGCAGCGAGGGAGTGTGTGTGTGCGCTCGCCCAGGCCGCTCTACCGGCCGATCGAAGTGGCTATTGAGCACGCTTGGGAGCTTCCCTCGCGGAAAGAGTCTGCCCTAAAGGCGAGGAGAAAGGGGCAGCCACACCTCGCCCGAAGCAGCTGGGGACTGTGTCCTTTAGGGAGCTTTCGATGGGCAGATAGAAGCGGCCTGGCAGCGAGGGGAATGTGTGTGTGCGCTCGCCCCAGGCCTCTTCTACCGGCCGATCGAAGTGGCTGGTGATTCTGCCTTCAAGAGAGCTTCTATCGGCTATCAGGGTATTCTAGCTCAGGCTACCTGCAGGGCACTCCTAAAGGCAAGTTTTCTTCCCCCCACCCCCGCCCTTCCCCACCCCCCTTTTCCCGCCATTTCTCTTTACTCGTGTAGTTCTAACGAACGATGTGAGAAATGGCGGGAAACGCATGCTTTTAATAGGCCTTAATTTAGGGGCGGGGCTTAAATTCACCTCCTGCCAATAAAACATGGTGGGGCTTCCTATTGGTGGAGGCCGTATTGTTGGAGAAACACGGTAGTTTGGGGGAGAGCAACAAATAGAGTCTTCTCCTGCAATACTAGACCTGAAGTAGTTTAAAGCAAAACACTGCCTCCAACTTCAACACAAAGAATGACTATCCCCACAGAGTGAAACTAAATTACTTTATACCAGCCTAATAATGATGTTTTTAAATATATAACTGCAGTGAGACTACTATAAGCCTAAAAGTAGAAAAGTACTACAATGGAGTAATGGTTTGTGAACATATTGGAACTGGTCTGACAGTTAATGCATCAGACTAGAAACCAGGAGACTGTGAGTTCCAGCTCTAATTTAGGCATGAAAGCCAGGGGTGACTTTGGGTCAGTCACTCTCTCTCAGCCTAACTCACCTATCAGAGTTGTTGTAGAGATAAAAGAAGAAGGAAGGAATATTAGGTATCTTCACCACTTTGAGTTATTTATAAAAATAATAAAGGTGGAATAAAAAAAATATTAAAAACATCCTTACAGAGATGGCTAAATTAACTTCTTTCCCTTAAGAGAAAACATTATATTTATGGCTAACTGGAAACCCCCTAGAAATGTATTGCATAAAATGAAAAAGTGTACTTGTAGTTTGGATGATTAGAAAAAAAACCCTGGATAATAGAAAAGAGTAAGCATTTTTTCTAATTATAAAGTAAGAGATTATTTTGTAATTTTACTTATATTTGCTGCAAAGGAACTTGGAAGCTTTTTCTTTCTATTTTGTTTTCATTCTTCCTACATTTTTTCTTTCTCTTACCTTTCGTTTTAATGCTCCTTGTAAAACTTTTAATTAAAAAATAAGATGATTCCACAATATACAATTCAAGATCACAACTACTACCCTGTTGACATGACCCCCCCAAGTTGCTAAAGGCTTAAATGATCACCAGTTTTTCATATAATTTTTACATATACTACTGTCAGCAGATTCTTGTTAGTTTAGGTTCTACCTCTGTTACATCTAAAACAGGGAGCTAAACTTTGATTACCTGGAACCACAATCTGTAAACATTGTGTTAGGTATAACATTGATACCAAATATGGTTTGGGTGAATAAATATATAAAACTTAGATATCATGGTTTAAGTGCTTATCACTTTAAGCACAATGCAGCAGGCAATTAGCCGATTAAGGGTGCGGTTAGAAGTTACAATATAAGGAAGCATTAGAAGCTGGAAAGCTTGCTGTCTGTCTCTGGCTGTAACTGTGTGTTACTGTAACTGTGTGCTGCTGCGACTAACTGTGATTACTGACTGTGAGTGCCTGTGACTGAACTGTTATTGTTTGCTACTGTTTGCTGATTTACCGCGTAATTCTACTGAATATCCAGCGTTTGTTTCTCTGGAGAGTGAAACCGGAGGAGGAGAAGATATCTTTATCGGCTGATAAAGATATTGCAAGGACTCTTAATTTGGACTATACTAGTGAGTCTTACTGGATGGAAATACTGTGAATGACTTAATGGACTGAATGACAATGCTTAAACTCTAACTGGATTAAAACTATTTAAACTACAAACAGTGTTTGTGTTCAGTGTGTGTATACTCTGGGGCCCTTCCGCTCTCGTTTGGCTGCCTGGCTTGACTACTGCTGCAATACTCTGCTAGGGGTTAATCCTCAAAACCCTAACATTGGTTATGGGCCCAGCAGCATAGTCTAACTAACCAGGATATAGCAGAGAGAGTTGGTGTGAGTTGCACATTACTGTAAAAACAAACTGTTTTAATTAGTTTAAAATAGTCAAAATATCTGAAGAGCAATGGCACAAGTAAATTTGTCACAACTGTCCATGATATCCAGGCTGGATGGAACAAACTATGTTTCATGGTCAATGAAATGTAGCTTACTTCTACGCAGAGAAGGATTGTGGGACATTATAGCAAACCCACCAGATGTGAGTAGCTGGGATCCTGCTAATGATGATGATAACGAAAAGTTACAAGAATTTAAACTGAAGAATGAGCAGGCTTTATGCATCATAGGACTGACTCTCTGTGATCAGCAGCTTGTCCATATTCGTGGAGAAGAAAATGCTGCAAACTGCTGGGAGAACCTCAGGAAGATTTATGTTCGGGACAGTGTAGGAGCACATATAAATCTTACACGGAAGCTTTTTCGAACGCATCTTCAGAGGAATGGAGATATGTTAGTTCATTTAAACTGTATGAAGAGCATTTTTCAAGATTTGCAAGAAAAAGAGCTTATATTTAATGAACTGCAACAAGTCTACATAATATTATCTTCATTAGATCAAAGCTATGATGACTATGTGACTTCGTTAGAAGTATTGCCAAAAGAAAGCCTCTCATTAACCGAGATTACAGGCAGGCTACTAGAAGAAGCCAGAAGAAGGCGTGAGCGTGATTTGAGCTGAGAGAAGATAAGAAAGAAGAGAAATTATCTTCAAAGCTTGAAAGAAACCAGCAAAGCAAAGTAAAGCACCTGGAAGAAGAGAATTTATCTTCGACAGCATACACAATTAAAAAGTGTTTTAATTGTGGAGGCAGAGGACATTTGGCAAGGTTCTGCAAAAAGAGAAAAGCCAGAATGTAAAAAAGCCAAAGAAAGCATTTGAACTAGCCACGTTTGGCAACTCTGATGTGAAGAATAATTTATGGGTGGTTGACAGTGGCGCATCCCACTGCATCACAAGAGATAAGACAAAATTTATAAAAATGTCTACAAGTTCTCAACATATATCTCTTGCTAACGGCTGGAACCTGAAAGCGAAAGGTCAAGGTTTTGCACGTTGTCCGTACATAAACCAGGATATAAAAATGTTGTATGTACCGCAACTAAAGTTTAATTTGCTTTCAGTAAGGGTATTAGATAAATTAGGTTATGTAATTACTTTTAAGGATAATAATTGCATAATTGAAAAAGATAACAAAAGGGTAACTGCAGCTTTAAATGGAACATTATATGTATTAGATAATAGTAAGAAAGGGGAGGCTCAAACTGTATTTAATAATATAAAGCCTCATGATGAATGTATCCATTTATTGCATAGGCGTTTGGGGCATGTAAATTTTAAAATGCTAAAACGTACAGTTGAGTTATCTGAAGGAATAAGGTTAAAACCTTGTGATAAATATTTGCGTTGTAATGTTTGCTGTGAAAATAAGAGCAAGGTATTGCCTGCAAATAGGCTAAATGGTTTCAAAACAAAAGAACCTTTAGAAGTAGTATTTGCAGACATCATAGGTCCAAAGAAACCCAGTATGGGGGTGCTAGATATATACTGAGCATTATGGACCATTATTCTAGATATGGGTTTTGCTATTTAATGAAAAGCAAAACTGAAACATATCAACATTTTTTCAATTGGCTTAGGTTTGCTGAAAGAAAGTCTAAAAGGCAACTGATAACCCTGGTGACAGATAATGGTACGGAATTTATTAATAACAAATTCCAGAACAGACTTAAGGTAGCTGGAATAGAGCATAAGAAGTCTGCTCCATACAGGCCAGAACATAACGCTTTTATTGAAAGAAGAGGCCAAACACTACAGGCAATGGTTAGAACAATGTTAAATGATTCTGGGTTACCTGATTCTTTGTGGGGGGAGGCTACAATGTGTGCTAATAACATATTGAACAACGTTGTTAATACAACAACAGGTGAAATACCATTTACCAGATGGCATGGCAGGAAACCTGATCTAAGTTACCTGCACACATTTGGTGCACCAGCATGGGTGCATATTCCTGCACAACTCAGGAAAAAGGGCTACATAGAGCTAAAAGATTTTTCTTCGTTGGTTATCAGGCAAACCATAGGGCATATAGATTTTGGGAGAAAGGCACATCTAAAGTGTTATGTAGTGCTAGTGCCCAATTTCTAGAACATGAAGGATGGGAGAAAATAGAAAAGGATGCCAATAAAGATGTAATTATTGAATCCTATCGAAATCCCATTAGTTATCCCTGTAACTTTAAAAATAAATTAAAGAGACAAATACAGGATGAAATAGTGCCCATAAAGGAAGAAACAGATTCAATAGCTGAACAGGATGAGGAAGATGAACAGGTAGTAGTTCAACAAAGTCCTCCTGTAAGCCCTGTAATTCCCAGAAGAACTACATCGTATCTAGACCGCCTGATAGGTACCAGGCTAACACAGTGTGCCAGATTAATCAAGTTCCTAATTCTGTTGAAGAAATTAAAAAGTATCCTAATAAGGAAAAAGAAAAATGGTATGCAGCAATGAATAAGGAACTGAATTCATTAAGTGATATGAAGGTGTATGAAAATGCCAAATTACCTGCAGGAAAGAAATCCATTGGCTGCAAATGGATATTTAAGGTAAAAATAGATAAAGATGGTAATTTAATCCATAAGGCAAGGTTAGTAGCCCAAGGTTTTAGGCAGAATGCTAATGACTATGATGAGGTGTTTGCACCTAGTCTTAAGGCAGCAACCTTGAGAGCAGCTTTAGTGTGGGCAGCTAGTAAAAACTATATAGTTAACCATTTAGATGTGGAAACTGCTTACTTGCACGCCCCATTAAAACATATTATTTATATGAAAAAGCCTGTTGGTATTAAAAGTGAAAATAAGGATAATAATGATTGTTGGTTGTTAAAGAAAAGCCTATATGGTCTTAAACAATCAGGCTATGAATGGAACCAGTATATTGTAAAGGAACTAGACAATATAGGATTTAAAGCTGGTTTAGCCGATCCATGTCTGTTTAAGAGGGAGACAAATGGGAAAGTATCATTATTATTACTATTCACAGATGACATTGCATTGATAACTGAAACTAATGATGAAGCAAATAAAATAATAGCATCATTAGGAAAGAGAATAAAGATCAAGCAATTAGGGGAGATAAAGAAGTATCTCGGTTTGAATATAAAGAAAACACGGAAAGGTTTTAAGATATCTCAGGAAGATAAGATAAGCAAATTGCTAAAAGATTACAAGATGGAGCTTTGTAAGCCAGCTAAGACTCCAATGAGTCAGGAGTTTAGCAACACTGATGTACAAAGCCCTGAGTTTGATAAGGTGATTTATCAATCTTTAATTGGTAGTTTGAGTTATATTAGTAATTGGTCTAGACCAGATATATCGTACTGCGTGAATCAGTTGGCTAGATTCAATTCTGCACCATGTGAAAGACACTGGAATGCAGCTAAGAGGATATTAAGATATCTTAAAAAGACAATGAATTATTCATTGTATTTAGAACCAAAGGGTGATTTAATTCTGTGTGCTTATGCAGATGCTAGCTTTGCATCAGAAAGAGACACTAGAAAGTCGACTTCAGGAACAGCCATAATGCTGGGTAAGACATTAATAGGCTGGAAGTCAATAAGACAACAGCATATAAGTTTGTCTACTATGGAAGCAGAATTCTCCTGTTTATCATTGTTATGTACAGAATTAATAATGTATAAACAAATGTTAATTGATATAGGTATAACTGTAGATTATCCTATAATTATACATGAAGATAATCAGGCAGCAATTCAAATGGCCACAAATATTGGAGTAAAAACAAGGAGCAAACATACAGATCTAAGATACCTAAACGTGAGACAATCTGTAAGAAGTAAGATGATTCAGCTAGAGTACTGTATGTCGGAGGACAATTTAGCTGATAATTTTACTAAAGCCCAAGGTGCCAGTAAGCACCAGGAGAGTTGTGAAAATATGGGCTAAGATTGTAAGGTATTATATATTTATTTCACCCAAAAGGGGAGTATGTTAGGTATAACATTGATACCAAATATGGTTTGGGTGAATAAATATATAAAACTTAGATATCATGGTTTAAGTGCTTATCACTTTAAGCACAATGCAGCAGGCAATTAGCCGATTAAGGGTGCGGTTAGAAGTTACAATATAAGGAAGCATTAGAAGCTGGAAAGCTTGCTGTCTGTCTCTGGCTGTAACTGTGTGTTACTGTAACTGTGTGCTGCTGCGACTAACTGTGATTACTGACTGTGAGTGCCTGTGACTGAACTGTTATTGTTTGCTACTGTTTGCTGATTTACTGCGTAATTCTACTGAATATCCAGCATTTGTTTCTCTGGAGAGTGAAACCGGAGGAGGAGAAGATATCTTTATCGGCTGATAAAGATATTGCAAGGACTCTTAATTTGGACTATACTAGTGAGTCTTACTGGATGGAAATACTGTGAATGACTTAATGGACTGAATGACAATGCTTAAACTCTAACTGGATTAAAAACTATTTAAACTACAAACAGTGTTTGTGTTCAGTGTGTGTATACTCTGGGGCCCTTCCGCTCTCGTTTGGCTGCCTGGCTTGACTACTGCTGCAATACTCTGCTAGGGGTTAATCCTCAAAACCCTAACACATTGTTTCAACTGACCTACTAATTTCAGATTTTTGTTGACGCCTGAATTTCAATATTACTTAATCAAAGCTATCTCACAGAAAATTATAATTCTTACTGCGATATGAAATGTTTTATATTAAATTACTATTATCAGTATTTCTCCCCTGCATTATAAAGAGTAAGCATACATTTTAAAAACATGACTGCAACTGACTGTCTGCCTGCTTGCTTTCATGTTCAACATTTTATCTTTAAAGTCATGTTTACCAAAGAACTAACGATACGTATACCATACAATTAGCCTTAGAGAACATATTTTACAGCTGGTGATTAAGGGCCATTGGATAAGCAGGTAACAGGAAATGAAATATTTTCATAATCAACTTTATTGAAATTATTTCATTTAAATATGTTTATATTCCCCCCACTGGTGGTTTTTCAAAAGATGCTTAAAATGTTTTGTTTTATGCTGTCTTATGGTTTTAAGTTGTCACCACGATATGCCTGCTACTATTCAAACAATTACTATTTGTGATGTAGTTATTGTTGTAAACTGTACTGTAAGAGCTATGAAGTATACAGCAAAAGTAATAAACAATCAAGATATCCAACATTAAACAGAAAGCAACAGTTTCAACCTAAGGTTAATGACTTACCAAACAATGTATAGTCAACATCAAGGACTAACAATTTCTTCCCTTCTCTTGGAGGATTCAGTATTTCTATTTTGTACTCCTTAACTCTGCGGGAGATTTTCAGCAGATTCTCCTCCCTAAACACAAACAATATAAGCATCATATAGTTGTAGTTTCTTTAGCTAGTCATTCACTTATTACTCTACACAATGACTCACCGATTTTCTACTTCAACAACTTCCTCTTCAATATCAAAATCATTGACTACATCTTCATTATCAGGAGGTGGCCCGAGGACATCTTCCTATAATGAAGGTAATTTTTTAAATAAATTAGCACAGAAATAGTCATGTGTTTGCCTAATTTGGTGGATTATCCAAAAAAGCAGCAGCCACACAGCCACGGAGGCTGACTATAAAATGAATTGTCTGCTGCAGCATAGCATCCCTTCACTCTTACTTGATTGTTCCTGCAAATAAATCAGCTGCAGTCTTGTTAACATTTAAAAGTCCTGGGATTTGTAAGTAAAGAATAAACTCAGATTACCATTCAAGCTTCTGGAATCCACACTGAACTTGGATTTTGGTCCATATGGGAAGAAAAGGGGAAATCCAGTCTATACTTTTAATATTAAAGGCTTCAAAATTTTTTTCATCTTTTCCACTTCAAGCAATGGGAGAAAAAGTTTGGTCCAAGTCAAGTGTTGCACTAAATTTCTCTCTGGAAGTAACATAAAGCTGTAGAAGTGTTTGATGGCAATATCTTCCCTGTTCCTATTATGTGACATGTTACATACCTCAATCCTCTTTTTTGCTCTCCTATTTTAAGAGTGCTACTGGGACAGGAGGCGTAGGAATGATTTGTTCAGAAACCAAAAGAAGAAACAGATCCTGAATCTCTTTTTTTCAAGTTGGAACATTCTCACAGGCCTTGAAAAAGAGAATCTGATTTGTCCAATGGCCTTCACGACATTATCTCAAGAATCAAAGGACTGCAGCCCAGACCAATGTTTTCTTGATAGCTATTCATACTATAGGAATTAACAGAGTAAATATGGTTGAATGAATTGATAGACACTATGCTCACAGGAAATCAGCAGCTGCCATTTAATTAAAGGCTACTGCAACAACAAAAAGGGCATGGAAATAAAATAAAATGGAAAGCAAATGGTACTGTATTTCATAAGTTCACATGGTATATAGGAATCCTGCATTTGGAATAATAAATTTGGTCCATTAATATGTATTGTGCAAAGGCAACTATTTACACAAAGGACCACTAAAAGTTTTCACAAAAGCAGGCTCTTTACATCATTCTAACATGATTTTGGTGGTTACACTTTAGTGAATTTTATAGCCATTAGAAATCGGTATCTATGCTTTAACAGAGCAAGAAGATATTTTACCAAACTTTCCTCACGAGTCCCCATCATCATGATTTTAGTATTTGGTTTCAATTTTAATGATCCAAGCTTCACATCATTTTCTGCTGGCTTGCCTGCAATATAAACAGATTAGATTTCCTAAGTAACTGTACAATTTCCTCTTCCTGCTTATTCTGAATGACATTTTTGAATCACTGACCCATTAAGGTCAAACAAATCAATAAAAGACAAAATTCTTTCTATATAACTTTTTATGATTGAAAGACCTCAGTTACCCTGAGGTAAGATGTTTATTTGTTTATTTATTATTTATTTATTTTTCTGCTATGCATGCTGGAAAGTCTTCAATAAATCAGTAAGAATTCTCTTGGCTGCTTCTCTAGCACAGCTTGATATTTACTTTGTTTCATTCAGACAAATATTTATCTTTCTTTTCAAATAAGAACTTATAAGAAAATAAGCCAATCTGAAAAATTGCTGGGGCTTACATCCTGAGTAGTTTCGACTTGTTTTTCCTAGGTAGCTGAAATCTGTGTTAACTTGTACTTTAGTCCTTTATGTAATGATATTAAAACTAATACAATCACAACTAGTACAATCATTTCGTGTGTGTGTGTATGTATATGTATGTATATATATGTGTGTGTGTGTGTGTGTGTAATCAATATATATATTGATTAGCCTATAGGCAACATCAATGTACAGGTTCAAACACATATTACCAGTAAAATTCCAAGCAAACAATTTAAAATGAGAGTAGGGTAAAATTATAGAATAAAATACAATAATTCAATACATAAATATATAAAATAGAATAAAATGACATAAAATTATATTTCTGTATCACCCCTGCAATCTATCCCAATCAGGCCCATATATGCCAATCTCAGTCGGACCATTTTACTTAAAAAATGTGCTGTATTAAATGTAGTTTTCAGATTCCGGCCACACATGAAGTATGTTGTTTTAATACAGGCCTCCTACTGGGCCACACATTTAATATATGATCAAGGTACTTATCTCTTGCCCCCTTATACAAACAGCAATTGAATAATATATTAGTCAGATCTTCTACCTTTTCAGCTCCACAGATACATGTTTGTTCATTGTATGGGATAGAATGGAATCTCCCAGAACTAACCATTGTATCAAGCTGTTCAAATCTTGCTCAGGTAAATGTTTCCCTGAGATATTTTGGCAATTGTGATTTTATATATGGTAGTTGTCCATTTGGAATGTGCGCTTATATTTGCTCAGCCATTTCAGGGTACCAGTCTTATTAAATATGGCTATTTCATTTTAAGCTTCTATATCTATGATTCTTTGGACAACTTTTTTTTTGGTTCTCTGTTACACAAGAGGCAGGAAGACCACAGCTCTTTATATAATTTGTCAATTTAATAATCCAGAAAGTTTATTAGGATTCCAAGTATAAATAAAACTCTGAATAAGTATTTGAGTTGTTCTATTAAGTGCTTGACAAGAATCACAGAAATCCAGGTTCAAATTTAACCATGAAAACTCATTGAGTAATGATGAGCTAGTCAATGTCTGGCAGTCCAATCTGCTTCAGAGGATTGTGGAAAATACATTAAGAAAAGTATGTAATGTACACTGTTCATGAAGTAAAAAAGGGATGACTCTCTAACAAACAAATATATAAATAAATCATTTTAATCCATACAGCCAATATACTACTGGAAAATACCAAGTGGATATGAACAAAGATCTTCATAAACAAATATGCCTAAAGCTATAGTCCTAGAGATAAGGTTTTCTCTTTAATTTATTGGATACATTGTTGTTTCTAGTCTTTTAACATGTTACATGTATTCCATTTTTTTTCATAAATGTATTCCAATTTTTTTCATAAATGAATATGTCTGCATTAGAAAGTTCCCTTGAAAACAAATGGAGACATATATGTATCATATATACATGTATATCATATACACAAACACACACACACAGCACATACAAAAAATTAGTTGAACAGCTCTCTATGCATTAATACATCACTGGAATGTTCTGTTAAAGAGGATGGACAAATATGTGCATATTCATGTTTAGTGCACAAGCATCAGTCTGCTTCTTGTACAAGGTGTGAGAGATAAACCTTAGATTAGGGTCTATGCTATATTATTTTTTAAGAAGTGCTTTAACATTTAAACAGCCAGGAACTATCACAGCTACCTTACTTAATGAAGAAAGACAAGGCGAAGATTACCTTTTATTTTAAGTCCCAGAAGTTTTTGGCGTTCTGGTAGCACTCCTGTAAGTCCTTTGAGTGATTGCTTGAGATCCAACACTGTGTCCTCTTCTGACAAGGTGGTTATTAAAAATTCTTGCCCACCCCATTTTATAATGAGAGAGACAGCCATATTTGTAACATATGTTAAAACAATCCTATGAAAAATCAAAAGAAATAAAAAAAAATGGTTAGACAATCCCAGATATCTAACCTATTTTAGAGATAATAGGAAAAACAACCCAAATACTTAATCTTGAGTGTCATTCTCAACACACTTAAAGGGATTTACCTCTCGATACACACGTATCTGATTTGCACTGTAACAAATCCAGGACATTATTTTTGTAACATCTTCCAAACTTCTATATTCTCTTTTACACAATATTGTTCTAATGACTTCAAAAAAACAGACTCCTAGTATGCATTATAGAGAGGTATTTAGAAATCAGAGGTGGGAAAGGGTCAGAGAAAATAACAGCTGAGGAAACTATCCTTAATGTATTTTAAACTGAGAATAAATTTTATGTATGGTGCTGTTTTTTATATGTACATAATGGATATACACAGTGCATATATATAAACATACAATGCATTCACATCTCTAAAAAAGCTATCTTTTTTAGATATCTGAATACATTGCATTTTATATATATGCACTGTGTATACACACACACACACACACACACACCATACACAAAATTTACTCTGTTTAAGAATTCTTTAACAATCAATAATGTATCTCACCGACAAACCAAACACCCCTTGCCTAAATAACCACTGGAATCTGATTCAAGCAAATGAAGATTCAACAATTTATAAGAGAGAACCCTATTCTAAGCAAAGCATCTACTTTTATCTATTTCAAACCTCCAATACAATGAACGGCACAGTAGAGAATTTTCTCAATTGAACCCTATTGTCATTTCGATAAATTATCACTGGTGAGCTATTTATCACAACATGGCGGTTTTATAGAAATCTCCTTATCTTATTAGACTTATGAGATATTTGAATAATTTTATACGTGCTGATCAAAATGGATTTCTGCCAAAGAGATAAATTAAAGACAATAGGAGAGTAATCTTGGATACTTTGGAATATTATGAAGCACATTCAGATAAACAAATGGCTTTGATATTTTTAGACACGCAAAAAGCCTTTGATAATGTAAATTGGCAGTTCATGACATTACAAATGGAGCAGATGGGGTTTGTTGGAAAATTCATCAAAACTATTGAAGCAATATACCATAAGCAATCAGCGAGAGTAATAATAAATGGAGATTTAGCAAAGAGTATCAATATTAAAAAAGGAACTAGGCAAGGATGCTCACTGTCTCCTCTGTTGTTTGTTTTGACTTTGGAAGTATTAAATAGAAATATTAGAGAAGATAATGAAATAAAGGGAACGAAAATAAAAAAGGAAGAATACAAGTTGCAAGCATTTGCAGATGATCTGGTCTTTATATGAGGAACCATTAAAAACAGCGCCTAAATTAATAGAAAAGATTGAGGAATTAGGTCAGGTGGAAGGTTTGAAAATAAAAGATAAAATCAAGATTTTGACTAAGAATATGGTTGAAAAGTGTAAGAAAGAATTGGCGGAGAGATTGAACATTCAGATCACAAACAAAGTTAAATATTTAGGAATACAAATAAGTTAGATGTGGAACACTTAAAGAGGATAATTATTATAAACTCAAACAGATTGTGACAGATTTGGCAAAATGGGAAAATTTGCAACTATCTTTATTAGGGAGAATATCTACAATCAAGATGAATATATTGCCAAGGATTTTATATTTGTTTTAGACAATTCCAATTAAACTTGGGAAAGAATACTTTGAAGATTTAAATAAAGTAATACTGAAGTAAATATGGCAGGGAAAGAAGGCAAGAATTAAATTAAAATTGTTACAAGATGCTAGATCAAGAGGAGGTTTTGGTTTACCCAATTGGGAACTATATTACCAAGCAACAACATTGATGTGGGTGAAAGAATGGATAGCTTTAAGGAATACTAGATTATTAACACTAGAAGGTCATGATTTACTATTGGGATGGCATGCTTTTTATGGTATAAGGAGAGTAAAACACATGGGTATTTTAGGAGATACTATATTCGAGATGCTTTATTATCAACATGGGAGAAAATAAGAAAACAACATTACATGAAAATACCAATCTGGTGGTCAACTATTGAAGCATTTGCATATCCAGTTGTTTATAAAATGGAACAGTCAGATATGGTGAAATATTGAATAAAGAGGGTGAACTCAAATCTATGCAAGAACTACAGGACCACGAAATAAAAATGAATTGGTATTCATATATGCAAATACATTCTAGATATGATAAAGATTTTAAAACAGAAGGTTTTTATGATAAATTAACTGAATTAGATGAAATTTTGACAGTTACTGATGAAAAGGTGATTAAAAATTTATATGGATATTTACTAGAGGTTAAATTAGAAGAACAAGTTAAATGATTGCTTGGGGGAAAATTTTAGATATGGGATAGACTTAGAAAAATGGCAAATATTATGGTCTCAAAATTATAAAATGACAATGTCAACAGCATATAAAGAGAATTTGTATAAGATGTTTTACAGGTAGCATCTACCCCCCGGTAAGAATAGCAAGAATGTTTAAGAACAAATTGGAGAAATGTTGAAAGTGTCATCAGTTACCTGGATCATATTATCATATGTGGTGGAAGTGTGCGAAGGCCAAAAGATACTGGACTAAAATTCATATGTGGCTGGAAAAATGACAAAACAACATATAGACTTGAAACCAGAAATATTTTTATTGGGTATCTTACCTGAAAGATACAGTAGAGAATTGACGTATTTGATTATAAATGTTTTAACAGCGGCTAGAATTGTATTTGCTAAAAATTGGAAAAGTGAAATAATTCCGATAGAAGAGGACGTGATTAAGAAAATAATGGAATGTGCTGAAATGAGTAAAGTGACACTAGAAATCAGAGAGCAAGAAGATAAACAATATTATGAAATATGGGATTTTTTTTATTTTATTTTCTTAAGAGTTCAATGTTACCTTAATCCTTTTTGTTTAGTTGTTTCGCCCAATTGTCCTGGCTCAGATGTTATCCACCTCTTTCCTCACCCCTGCACAAATCTTAATCCAGCTGAGTCCTCCTCTTCGGGGTGGCCATTTTTGACCACCGCTTCAGTCGTCTTCGGGGGGGAAAAAGACCAAGCCCAGTAGGGGAGATGCGGCTCCCCTCAACCTGGCTGGCAGCTTCCCGTTACTCCACCGCCCCTCCAAGGCAGCTTCAGCCCCTAATCGCAATGATCTGGGCTCTCCAATGAAAGAGCACGGACCATAGCTGCGGATAGTCACAATCTACGGTCCGTCAGCGAGGAGGGCTCAACCTGGAAGTTGCATCCCAGAGTTTTAAAGGAACTGGCAGAGATCATCTCAGAACCATTGCACCATATCTTTCAAAAATGCTGGAGCACCGGGGAACTACCAGAGGACTGGAAAAGAGCTGATGTGGTTCCCATCTTCAAAAAGGGGGAAAAAAAACAGACCCAGGAAACTATAGAGCAATCAGCCTAACATCAATACCTGGGAAGATACTGGAAAAGATAATAAAAAAACAGATCTGCCAACACCTAGAAACAAGTAAAGTAATAACTAGCAGTCAGCATGGGTTTGTTAAAAACAGATCATGCCAAACCAATCTCATTTCATTCTTCAACACAGTGACTAAATTAGTAGACCAGCAAAATACTGTAGACATAATATAGTTAGATTTCAGCAAGGCATTCGACAAAGTAGACCACAACCTATTACTTAGTAAGCTAGGAAAAAATGGAATAGATAGCATCACCACTAGATGGACTCGCAACTGGTTGACAAACCGTACTCAACGAGTAGTCCTTAATGGGTCTAAGTCTACATGGAGGGAAGTAAGCAGTGGGGTGCCACAAGGTTCCATCATAGGCCCAGTACTCTTCAATATCTTCATTAACAACTTAGATGAGGGAATAGAAGGGGAACTTATCAAATTTGCAGATGATACTAAGCTGGCAGAAATAGCTAACACCCAAGAAGATAGGCTCAAGATCCAGATGGATCTTGACAGACTAGAACACTGGGCCATATCTAACAAAATGAAATTCAATGTAGAGAAAAGTAAAGTCCTACACTTAGGCAAGAAAAACCAAAAGTACACACATAGACTGCGTGAAACCAGGCTCAATAGCAGTAACTGTGAGAGGGATCTTGGAATCTTAGTGGACAACCAACCAGCTAAATATGAGCCAGCAGTTTGCAGCAGCAGCCAAAAAAGCTAATGCAATCCTAAATTGTATTAAAGTGGGATACAATCCAGATCAAGGGAAGTACGAATACCACTCTATAAAGCCTTAGTAAGACCACACCTAGAGTACTGCATCCAGTTTTGTTCACCACATTATAAAAAAGATGTTGAGACTCTAGAAAAAATACAGAGAAGAGCAACCAGGATGATTAGGGGACTGGAGGCTAAAACATACAATGAACGTTGCAGGAACTGGGCTTGGCTAGTCTAGTAAAGAGAAGGACCAGGGGAGACATGATAGAGGTCTTCCAATATCTGAGGGACTGCCACAGGGAGGAAGGGGTCAAGCTATTTTCTAAAGCACCTGTAGGCCAGACAAGGAATAATGAATGGAAACTAAACAAGAGATTTAACCTAGAAAAAAGGAGAAACTTTCTGACAGTGAGAACAATCAACCAATGGAACAGCTTGACCCTCGGAAGTTGTGGGAGCGCCATCACTTGAGACTTTCAAGAAAAAAATTGGACTGCCATTTGTCAGAAATGGCATAGGGTCTCCCGCTTGGGCAGGGGGTTGGACTATATGACGTACAAGGTCCCTTCTAACTCTGATTATCTGTTACCTTTTGGAATATCAAAAGGGTTGGAGCTAATCTATTCTCCAGTATGCCTTTGGGATAATCCACACGTATGGGTTGATTCTGCCTTTCTGCCCAGAGACTGAGTCATCAATCTCTGCCACACCTCTTCCTGTTGGGGTAGGAAGCCCACTAGCCCCAGTCATGGCTCAGTCTTGGCCCTATAGACACGTGGCAAAGGTTGGCTCCAATTTCAGCAGAAAGCAGCAGTTTAAAGTGTGGATTCTCCCAAAGGTTTGCAAACTCCCTAAAAAGAAACAAAACGTCACTAATAGGCAGCAATTGGATCTTCTGTCTGCTCCATTTTTTCATGGCTCCCTGAACTACCAATTGAAGGGCTAACAGCCCAGGAGTCAAGGGGAGCCCCAAAATGAACTCCCTTGCCTGGGAGGCGCGCTGAAGCCATGATCGCCACCAGCACCGTTACGCATCCAGGCTTGACCAGGTAGCTCCGGAGCAGCCGCTTTCGCTTTTGTGCTTACAGCTGATTTTCGGGGCCAGCAGCGGCCATTTTGCCCACGTGGCAAGTTGTGCAGGCTATCCAGCAGACTGGTAGGGCTGCCACTGCCACAGCCCAGGGAAGGCTTCTAGGACTTGAATTCCCACCTGGGCAAGAGGATTGGAGGATCGAGAGAGCTCTCCTCCTAGCAAGGCAGCATGGAGCCCACAAGTGCAAAACGATCCAAGCAGAGTCCCAGGAAGGCCAGATCTGCAAGTAAAGAGGCTGCTAACAAGATAAAGGCAAAGGCTCTTTAGTCCAGAAAGCCCACAAGAGCAGAAGAAAGAAGGCAAAAAGCATTGGAAGAGCAAATCTCCAGGGTTCAGAAGCAAGCAGACCAGGAGAGGTATTCCCCCTCCCCCCAGCCAGAGCTGGGCACTTCCCTCCCACAGCAGCCATTAACACAGGAGTTGCCTGCAGCTTCCGGGGCTGGGTCACCAGAGGGAGATAGGGAGAAAGGATTTATCTCATCTGCTGAGAAATCCAAACCCAAAGATTTCCTTTTGATTGCATGATTCCTAGCCCTGCAGATTTACAAGTCAGGGACAGGGCTGGAATACCTGAAGCCACTTTTACTCCAACTGCAGCGGGGATGCACTCAGCAAATAGATTGGGCCCAGAATTATCAGAGGACTTTAAGGCCCTTATTGCTCAGGCCATTTCTCACAAGGTAGCCTCCACCCTGAAGGGGAGGAGCCTTTCATCTTCCCCAAGATCTGATCCTCAGCCATCTCAGCCAGTGCAATACCTGGCCTCCATGGGATTCCCTAGATATCAGAGGGACACTTCTCTGGCCCACTCCATCAGAAGCAGGGTATCTGGGATGGAGGAGGAAGTTCAGGGAGAGAAGGGGTTCTCAGAAGATGAGGACATATCACCTGATCCACCCCCGTTAACAGGTCTGTTCAGTGTAGGGCTGTTTAAATCTCTCCTCCACAAGGTTAGGACCACTGCCCAAATTGATCCTCTGCCCACTATTCCCACTGCCTCACCTGATACTCAGGGGTGCAACAGCAGGGTTTTTTCTGAACCCACAGTTCTCCAACAGGAGATTCCTTGTCCCAAGATATTTCTGGACATAGTTCAGAGACAATGGGTGCAGCCAGGATCCTTCCCCACACCGGGGGGCTAATGATAATTTGTTTTTCAATATGGCTCCTCTCCTTACTGAGTCACTTCAACTTCCCCCTTTGGACGAATCTTTGGCATCCTTGATCTTTCCCTCTGCAATATTGGGCAACATAGCAGAGGCCCTTAAGACAGAGGACAAGAAGATTAAAAAGTGGGATAAAATAGTCAGTGTAATTCAGTGAAACTTTTGTGAACAAAATAAATGAAATGAAATAAATGAGAGAATTGAATTAGGAAGGAATGGGAACATTTTAATTACTCAATGTTTTATAAAATATAAGTGAAGTGGGGGGGAAGTAACTTTGGAAAGTTTATAAGTGTTCCCTTAGAAGTATGATACCTATTTGAAAAGTAATGTGTAAAATGTTTAAGATTTAAATGAATATTAATATTAACGACAGAATTGAATTGGTATGGATTGTTGTTTTAATTATATTATATATTAATAATTCTTTCTTTTTTTAAAATACAGTGTGTAGTCTTAGAATGTACCAAGCAGAATCCGAACGGAAGTTGTGTATTATATTAAGTGTTATAATTTTAGGGGAAAGATATAAAGGCGTCATACTCCAATCGGTGATTACAGGAGAAATTTTGTTTAATGAGAAAAGATAATAGATGCTGAAACAGGACAGACAAAGAATATAAGTATAATGATCTGAATTGAGATGAAATAAATAAAATAAAATTAAGAAAGTTAAAAGAGGGGAGAAGCTATATAGAAAATGTAGAATGGTAATAAGATATGGAATGGTATATAAAAATGAGCATGAACTTGAATTTGTGTCTGTACGGAGAGATGTAATCAAGCTGCTTTCAAAAAAGATGTTTTTATGTTTTATTTATGTTTGTTTTTAAAAATCAATAAAATTTTCTAAAAAAAAAAAAAAAGACTGAGGACAAGAAGGCAGAACAAAATTTCCGCAGGACACACCAGGCCAACGCTTGGGCGGTCAAAGCAGCAAAGCATTTTTTCCCCATAAGCATTCGCTTTCTAAAATAATTGTACTCCTTCTCCACTTCCTTGTAGATTTTCTGCACATAATGGGAAAGTTTTAAAAGGAAGGGAATTTACTTAAAACCCCAACTGTGTTTTATCCTCGTCCCGTGATCTGGAGCCTTGGATATGGCTTTTATTTCCTTCACCAACTTTCAGATTTCAGAGCTAGGGGTTTTATCATTTATCTCTTGCTCTGGGCAAAACCAGACAGGGATCAGACCAAAACTCTTTTAAGGAGGGAAGCGGAGGTGCCATAAGTGATGCATAATAAAAATCACAACCAGGGCCAAACACCCCCAAACACCTCCCACCCCCCAAATTCACCCAGTGGATGGCTGGCATCAGACGAATCCAATCTGTTCCTTAGAAACCGAAGTCTTCCCAGCCCCTCCCCTACCAGGGTCTCCCCCTCCTCACTTCCCAGCAAAATCGAGGAGGGTTTCCCTATTCTCTGCCTGGGACGCCAAATGCAAACTCCCAACATTTACCAATAGGTTGCAGAACGACACCCCCCACACCCCCGTCTCGGGTCCCGGTCTAAAAGCTCCGCTGCGTTTGAACTCGAGTAACCCTAGCCCAGCGAGCTGCCAATCGAAGGCAGTCGACGACGCCGGCCTAGCAGGAAAAGGACCGACGGGGGTTCCCGACACCGATCGGCGCTCCTTGGGGAGGGTGGGAGACAAACGTTCAAAGGCTTTCCTCCCGTCATTAAGCGAGGGAGGGGCGGAATTGGGGGCGTTGCAACAGTCCAAGAGCAATAAAGGTTTTTTTTTTCCCCGGGGCCTGTTACAGACCCCCGATTTTAATGGTCAAGCCGGGACTTTGGCGGGGAGAGGGCGGAGAAGGCCCTGGCTGCACGGGGGGGAAGGGGGCTTGCGATCTGCGGGCCGGGGAGCGGGAAAAGTCAACCAACTTGGCAGGCAGCCGGATTACGGGGGGACGGGAGAGACGAGGGTGTAAGAAGGATAACGCCGAGATGGAGCAAAAGCAGGGAAGGATACAGAAGAGAGAGGGAGAGAGAGAAAAGAGGCAACGGGCCGTAGGAAAGAATCTCCCGCGAGAGAGGCGAGGGGGACGCGGCTCCAAAAAAAAGGATCCTCCGAACCCGGCAGGTTCGTACGGATGTCTCACCTGCTGCCCGTGCGATTAATCTTCACCCCAAGCGGGGCTGGAGAAGGGGGTCCCTGCTTGCTTTGCCCGTCCGCGCCCGCCTTCCTTCCTCCTCCGCCTCGGCGCAGTTCCTCCAACAGCCGCTACGGCACCATGCCTGGCCTGCGCTGGCGTGGCTGCAACCGATCGCGCCTCCAGGGCAGCATCGCCGCCGCGGCTGTCTACCCGCTGAGGGCCACACAGACGACCCCAAGCGGGCTCTCCTTCCCCATTAACGGGCGCCCGGGGTCCCCGCGAGCTCCTGCGTTGCGCGCTTCCAGCTTTGCCAACAAACCGCCAGGCTCAAGCAGCCTCCTCCGCCCCCTACCCTAGCGGGGAAGAGCGCATGCGCTCCGGGGGCAGCGAGACAAAGTGCCTGGCTGCGCCGTGGCGGGAGCCGCCGAGTGGAAGAGGGCCGCCCTCTCCTGGGGAGCGCGGCGTTTGCGGCTCTCCTGTTCAGTCCCCAACGCTGCCCCGGGCAGCCATGTTCCCGCCAAAGCCTTTCGGACCTGCAAATCTGGCAATCGCCTCTTTACGAGGGCAGGCAGAACCCTCTGATCCCCGCCGGGGTTTCCAAGCGCTTCACATTCTAGCCTCCTTTACCAAGAAAGCAGGCGCGCAATTTAATGGTGCCGTCGCTCCAGTAAGGGCGGAGGAGCCAACTCGGAATATGGCAAGATCTCGGAACCAAGCCCGGGTGGCTTTAGGAGAGCATGCTCCGTTTAAGGGATTCTGAATGTAATGAGGTTGGATGGAGTACGTGCCATCAGATGATAACGACTACATAGATTTTCTCCTAGATGATCTATCCCGGACTTGGTCTTCATGTCTTCTAACAGTGCACCCACCGCTGCTGCTATCAGGTCCATCCACCTTGCCGACGCTCGTCCTCTTATCTTTTCTACCACTTTTCCCAGCGTTTAGAGACTTCCAGAGATCTAAGTCTTTGCCTCCTATACCCAAAGTATGAAAAATTGAGGCTGGTCATTTGTGCTTAAGTGGGAACTCTGGGTTGATTTGTTGCCTTAATCTGTTCGTTTGCTTTCTTAGCTATCCATGGTATCCTCAGGGGTCTTCTTCAACACCAAAGTTAAAAATCCATTGAAATTGAACTAAACCGTTGGAAATAAACATAAATGGGAGTAAAACTCTGGCATAAAACTGCCATGTCTAATCACAATCGGGCCAAGGTAGACACCCTGGAGTGGAATTGGATGTTTTCATAGGCATGGGTGTATTTGCTGGAGGATTTGGCGGATGGGGGGGGGGGAAGGCAAGTTGCAAAGCATATATGTCACATTTTAGTAGACATAATTATCTTCCATGACATTCAGTATAATAAAAATTACAGTGTTGCATTACAAATCTCTGCTTTCTGTTTTAATGCAACCCACTCTTTGTACAGTAACTATTGTATGATGAGATGTGTGGAGAACTTCACACTGAAGTATGTATCATTCCACGTAGTTTGCTCTGATTTAAGTTACAAGGTGAATAGCAAAAAATGCTTCCAGATTTCAAGAAGCACATCTGACTAGACACAGATGAAAATTTGGATTATCATTAGAGATTTAGTGGCTTATTGATTTCAGTCCCTTCCATCTATGAATCAAAATACGGCCTGAAGATCTGTTCATTATACTTAACAAATTTCAAAAGAGAACTAGTTTGGTAATGCAGTCCTAGGGGTGTCAAACTGGATTTCTTCGAAGGCCGGATCAGCATTCTAGTTCTCCTCCATGGGCCAGTGGAGGGGAGGAGGGTGCGGTGGGAAGGCTGGACAAATGCCTCCTGCAGCACTCTGCTGTCCATTTTTGGTTTTCGGGCTGTTTTTTGGCCTGTTTTGGGGCTGTTTTTCAGCCCTTTTTCGGAGTGTTTTTTGGCCTCTTCTCCAGCCTGTTTTTTGGCCTGTTTTTGAACCGTTTTCAGCCGGCAGAGTGCTGCAAGAGTCCATGGCAGGTGAAAACAAGGCACGCGCGTGTGTGTGTATGTGTACACAGCCCGTTTTAGCCACCAGAAGCACTGTGGGCCAGTCCTTTGATATTTCCAGGCCGGCCCCGTAGGCCAGATTTAAACACCCCGTGGGCTGCATCCAACCTGCAGGCCTTGATATAAAGGCCTACTCAGAATGAAGTGAGTTCATTGAAGCTTACTTCCAAGAAAGTATTTAAATGTTGCAATTTCAGAAGGATAAGAGTTATAAAGACAGTCTTTTGGTTGTCCCAGAAAAAAATAGCTTTCAGAACTCAGATTTTTTTTAAATGAATGTATTTGAAAATATGATTTTGGAGTTTATTTTCAACTCTTCCCTTTCTTTGCTTTAGGTACAAATCACAGCTGTTATTGTGATTCATTTTTGAGCATCTAAAAATTATACATTATACTCTGCCCACAACCTGGAGTTCGATCCTCATGGGGCTCAAGGTTGACTCAGCCTTCCATCCTTCCAAAGTTGGTAAAATGAGGATTCAGATTGTTGGGGGCAATATGCAAATAACCAAACACCTCTTGCCTAAATAACCACTGGAATCTGATTTCAAACCTCCAATACAATGAATGGCACAGTAGAGAATTTTCTCAATTGAACCCTATTGTCTCTTCGGTAAATTATCACTGCTGAGCTATTTATTACAACGTGGTGGTTTTATAGAAATCTACTTCTCTTTATTAGTCTGCGTATGCAGGGAACAACAGCATAAGGAAAAGTAGTAGCAATTCTCTTTAAACCTAACCCGCACTACGTTTTTGTTCCATTTTCTTTGCAAGCGGAACGCGCACTCCGTGGCGTAGAAGCTTACAAGGCAGATCCCGTCACCCGAGCCAGGCTGGTACGTTAAACTCAACCAGAAACAGGCGCACATTGAGTCTCTCTCCTCAAGGCTATCTGGACACCCCTCGGGATCTACACGGAGGGAGCAAATTCACCTGCAGAACACCAGCATGTAGGATGGAGATGCTCCAGCACTTTCCCTGCCCTTTCCTGAATCGGAGGGCTCCCTTCCCTTCAGGAATGGCTTATTAGCTGTGGCAGCTCCATTGGTCACCCGCACACCCAAAGAAAGGAAAAGAACCGTCGGCAACTCTACCTCACTCCTAAGAGACCGTCCCGACAACCAGAGCCAGGCAGCCCGGGCCCTCACGAACTGGAAGCTCTTTCTGAAGCATTAGGCTGCAACAGCTGGATTGTGAAAACACCAAGACAAGAAGAGGGGGCCATCGGAGTCTGGCACGTGAGACTTCTGAGTTTCAGTTTAGGACCTCCCTTTTTCCTTTCAAGAAGCGAGCGCTGCTCAGAGAAGTTAGAAAAGAAATCTCTCAGTGAAGATGAACAAAAAGAATGCAGCTCTCAGATTTCATTTTGTGTTTATTATATGGATATGTTTATCTTACACGTATTATGTATTTTTTATTATAATGGAACTATCACACAACAGAGAGGGAGAAAGAGAGAGAGGTGTAAATATAATTATGAACAAAAGGATACGTTCATATGAATTGCTGTCACTTTAATTGTCCAAGGTGGTATGAAAGTAGGTAGAGATGATTTACATACAACACTCCAAAGAATAGGGGTAATAGAAGAATTGAGAGGACTTTGCAGAAGAAGGCATCAACATGTTGAATGAATGAGATCCAGAAGTAAAATCTTGTTTAGAACTTTAAAGATGAATGTGGCCATGTCCTAATAAGATCAAGAATGCCTTGTATTTTCCTGGGTGTCTTGGGGAGGAAATTTGGTTTGGTTTTCTTTGAGACTTGGGATTACATTAAGCCTATTTTAGGTTTGGAGAATAGTGCTTCCCTACAATGACAGGAAAATCATGATATAAAAGATTTTTCTTCAGGTGATTAACATTTGTTGTTAGTCATCTAGACATATAAAATTTTGCTTCATAAGAACAGATATGAAAATGCTTTTTATTTTTATTTTTATTGGTTTTTAAAACAAACATGAACAAACAAAACATAAAAACATCAAGCCATCTTCCATATATATACATACAGTGTGCCGGTTGGTTTACAAATTGTTTTGTGCTTCCATTTCGTAGTCTTCAATTACAATTACATTGTATATACTCTCGTACTTTCAATCAAATATTAAATACATTAATATTATTAATCATTTGACTATACTTTTATTCATTCATATTTTACAAAATAATCATATTTTACTTAATTTGTTTTATAACAGTTCATATTATCATCCCAAATCTATCCTAAAATCATTTTGTAGATATAAGAAAAGAATACATCTTTATATATTTATTATTTAAGAATCTACATATTTCATTACTATATTTTATTGTCTAACCATTGATAGAATAGATCCCAAATTTTATAAAATTGTTTATCATCTTGTTCTCTGATTTCAAATGTCAATCTACTCATTTCAGCACATTCCAATATTTTCTTAATGATTTCCTCCTGTGATGGTGTTTTCTCATTTTTCCAGTTTTTGGCAAATACAATCCTAGCTGCTGTTAATACATTTACAATCAGATATTTCAAGTCTTTACTATATATTTCAGGTAAAATTCCCAATAAAAATATCTCTAGTTTCAAATCTATATGCTTTTTTGTCATTTTTTCCAACCACGTGTGGGTTTTAGTCCAATATTTTTTAGCATCCGCACATGTCCACCTGAGCCAGGTGTCTGATGACATTTCCAACATTTTTTGGATTTATTCTTGAACATTCTTGCTATTCTTGTCGGGGGGAAATGCCACCTGTAAAACATCTTATACAAATTTTCTTTATATCCTGTTAACATTGTCATTTTATAATTTTGAGACCACAGTTTTTGCCATTTCTCTAGATCAATCCCATATCCAAAATTCTTCCCCCAAGCAATCATAGTTTCTTTAACTTGTTCTTCTAATTTAATTTCTAATAAATATCCATACAATTTTTTAATCACCTTTTCATCAGTACCTGTCAAAATCTTATCTAAGTCAGTCAGTTCATCATAGAAACCTTCTGTTTTAGAATCTTTATCATACCTTGAATGTATTTGCGCATATGAAAACCAATTCATCTTTATACCTTGTTCCTCTAATTTTTGCATAGATTTAAGTTCACCCTTTTCATTCAATATTTCACCATATCTAACTGTTTGTTCCTTTTTGTATATTATAGGATAAGAAAATGCTTCATAGTCGATAACCAGACTGGAATTTTCAAATAACATTGTCTTTTAATCTTCTCCCAGTTTAACCACAGAGACTCCCATATACAATGTCTTCTAAAGTCCCCCCGTGTTTTAGTTCCTTTATACCATAAAAAAGCATGCCACCCCAACAACAGATGTCCTTCTAATGTCAACAATCTAGTATTTCTTAATGTTATCCATTCCTTAACCCACATCAAATTTGTAGCTTGGTAGTACAATTAGGCAAACCAAATCCTCCTCTTATTCTAGCATCTTGCAAAAGTTTTAACTTTATTCTCACTTTCTTACCTTGCCATATATATTTCAACACAATTTTATTTAAATCTTCAAAGTAATCTTTTCCAAGCCTAATTGGAATTGTTTGGAACAAATATAAAATTCTGGGTAATAGATTCATCTTGATTGTTGATATTCTCCCTATTAATGAGTTGTAAATTTCCCATTTTGCTTTATCCATCCTGATCAAAATGGATTTCTGCCAAAGAGACAAATTAAAGATAATATGAGAGTAATCTTGGACACTTTGGAATACTATGAGGCACACCCTGAAAAACAAATGGCTTTGATATTTCTAGATGCACAGAAGGCATTTGATAATGTGAATTGGTGATTCATGTTATTACTGCTGGAACAGATGGGCTTTGCTAAAAAATTTATTCAGGCAATAGAAGCTATATATCATAAGCAAACATAAGCAAACGGCAAAGGTAATGATAGAGGGAGAACTGACAGACTCTATCGATATAAGAAAAGGAACAAGACAAGGGTGCCCACTATCACCTCTGTTGTTTGTGTTAACCTTGGAAGTGCTAAATAGAAATATTAGAGATGAAAAGAATATAAAAGGGATGAAAATTAAAAAGGAAGAATTTAAGTTGCAAGCATTCACAGATGATCTGGTTTTCATTTTAAAAGACCCACTGGAAACAGCATCAAAATTGATAGAAAAGATAGAGACATATGGAAAGGTGGCTGGCTTGAAAATAAATAAAGATAAGACAAAGATCTTGACAAAGAATATGTTATCAAGACAAAAGGAAGAACTGGCAGATCTATTGAAAATTCAGGTCACGAATAAGATCAAGTACTTGGGGATATATTTGACAGCAAGATGCAGTACACTAAAAGAGAATAATTATATCAAACTGAAAATGCTTTTTGACCAGCATTGGTGAGATTGATTGCTGTGTTCTGGATTGGGAACAGATTCTAAATAATCTTCAAAAGCAACTTTATGGTTCCTGACAGGAGTAAGGAATGAAAGATTAGTATCTTAGAGAATATTCAGCTAGTATACCATATCTACTTGGAAATACAATGAACAGTTTGTTCATCTACAGCAAGATCAACAGATTTTTTAGCCTGTCTTTGTTTGTACTAGACTTTTGCTCCCAAGAAAGAGAATCCTAGTTACATAGAATGCCTAAATTCAAAAGTATAACCTTCAATCTATACCAATTTATACAACAATGCATAAACTTAAGTCTAGCACTGAAAGTATGAGGAAACAAAAGATTTCACCTTGGTTCCTTGTATGCAGTCACCTTGAAAGAATTTCGGCATGAGTAGGGAGATCTTAAAACATTTTATGAATCAAAAACTGTATATAGGACAAGACATACATTCTGTGTAGGAAAAAAAATGTGAATGCAATCTTGTCCCTGAATATGCAGGTTGTGAAAGGTGCGGAGGCATTGGCATGATCAAAGACTCATCAAAATGGCAATAGCAGGGTTCATGACACTACCTCCATTCTTTTTGTATGTGCATCCATTGTGATGGCACTGTGCTGCTTTTGTCACTTCCCACCTCCAATTAGTTTTCAAGGTGAATACAAGTAAATACAGGCTTTTTCAAAGCATGAAATATTAATTTCAGAGTAAAGGTTTCTTCTTTGCTTTGGCAATGAATGAGGCAATATTGAAGCTTTCAAGTATTTGTTTTTGAAATGTTAATCAAGGATGTCATGAATAAGTAAACCAGCAAAGAGATTTCTGGGATTCCTAAGTATTTTTTTTTTGCTAACAAATTGGTTGATACTTTTTTGAAGGGTTGTTTCATTTCTAAAAAAAAAATTAAAGGCTGTCTTTTAATTAGTCAGATAGCTCAGTACAGCATGGCACTTGTAGCAAATTGAAAGCATAGCATTCTGGAGTTTAAGATGACAAAAAAAGCAGTTCCAAATTGATTTGCAATATTGGTATATTTGTCTGCATTTGCTTCCCATATTCTATGCTGAAGTTCTGGACCCTATTAGTTTATTTGAGAATAGTAGAAATGTTATATGCCTTCAGGGTGGACTTAATTCTGGGTTGTTGACCCAAAAAGGATGTGACTTGACTAAAATCACCCAGCTGGTTTTCCTGACTAAGGTAAGAGTAGAACTCAAGTTTCACTGTTCCTAGTTTAGCTTCTTTTTTTAAAATATATTTTTATTCAGTTTAAAAAAAAATTAAAAAGAGAAACATGTTCTCACATTTTGCAGTGTTGTAGCAGTATGCATATCTATTAGTGTCAATTAAGTTCATTTACTTAAAATAACATATAACTTATTTGCTAAATCCTTACTTATGTGTATTAAGTTACAATAGTTATTTATTTACATTACTTTATATATATACATGTCTATATACACATTCATCCTTTTTTCTATTACTTTAATCATTTTCAGTAAATATCTTTACTTCCTTTTTACTCAACCATTTGTACCATATATTCCATATTGTAAAGAAGTCTTCTTCCTTGTTTTTTAATATCAGGTTAATCTAATCATTTCTGCGCATTGGTGAATTTTATTGATTACTGCCAAATCTGTGGGTACCGTTGTCGATTTCCAGTTTTGAGCAAACGCTATCCTTGCTGCTGTAATGATGTGTAATATTAAATGCTGATGCTTCTTGTCCCATGTCAGGTCTGACATTCCCAATAAGGTCTCTGGGTTAAACTTAATCTTTTGTTTTGTCAATTCTTCTAGCCATGCCTGGATCTTAAGCCAGAACTTTCGTGCTTGGGGACACATCCACCACATGTGAAAATATGTTTCCTGGCTATGATTGCACTTCTAGCATTTGGGTGACAGGTTGGGGAACATTTTAGCTAGTCTCGCTGGTGGCAAGTGCCAGTGATAAAACATTTTGTAAATATTTTCTTTATATGAGACTGATAACATTAGTTTATAATTAGTTTACCATATTCGTTCCCATTGTTCTAATTCAATACTGTGGCCACAATTTTTGGCCCATGTTATCATATTCTCCTTAACCATTTCCTCTTCCCTTTTGAATTCCAATAAGCAATTGTACATTTTAGTAATCATCTTTTTTCATCTCCTTGTAATATTTTATCTAATTCCTGAAGTGTGTTATAAAATCCAAATTGTACCTTGTCTTTTTTATGTTTTGTTTGAATTTGAACGTACGGCCACCACCCTATTTCAATTCCTTGTGTTTTTAATTGTGACTGTGTTTTCAGGTCACCTTCGTCTGTTATAAGTTCTTTATATTTTATTGTTTTATTTAAATCCATAACATTGGGATATATTAGCGCCTCCATTGGAGATAGCCAGAGAGGTATTTTCACATAATGGTTCCTTTTAATTCTTTCCCATACATGTAGCAGAGCGTCTCTTATCCAGTGTCTTTGGAAATACTGTAGTTATGACTTCTATTTTTTCCATCCCAGAGAAACGCGTGCCAGCCAAGCTGTAAATCAAAGCCTTCTATCATCAATATTCTTTTATCCTCCAGGTTAATCCAATCTTTAATCCAAGTACTCGCTGCAGCCTGATAGTATAACTCAAAGTCTGGGAGAGTCAATCCTCCCTTACTTCTACTATCCTGCATTAATTTGTATTTTACTATGGCTTTTTTCTTTTGCCAAATAAATTTGGCAATTCTTTTTTTTGTAAACATTTTATTTAGGTTTTCACAAAACATAACACAAATAAAATATCTTTTTTTGAGAATAGAATGGTCCCGGGTTATCACTTCTCCATATAGACACAAACTCAATTCCATATTTACCTTTGTGTTCTATTCCATATCTTATTACTATTTTAACATTTTCTAATAATATTTCCCTTCCCTTAGTTTTCTCAACCTTGCTTTTAATTGTCTCATTCCTTTCTAAATTCAATTATATATATCTTTTTCTAAGTTTCAATATCTTTCTAATCATTATATTTATACTTTTGTCTGTCTTGTTTCAATTTCATATTTTCTTTTCTCATTAAACAAAATTTTCCTCTATAGTTACTGATTGGAGTATGACACCTTTGTATCTTTTAATTTTTGTCCATTCAACTCTTATTTAAACTTCAATTTATGCCTTTACAATTGTAACATTCAATATAACACATAACTTCCAGTCGAATTCTGCTTGGTATATTCTTAAAATACACACTAAGTTCTTAAAGAGAAAGTATATATATAACAATAATAAATAAAATACTTATTCTGTTCCAATTCAGCTCTATCATTAATGTTAGTTATAATCTTTAACATCTTTAACATTTCTTTTCAATAGGATATCATACTTCCTTAGGAACACTTATAATATTTCCATAATTTTTTCATATTTCTTTCCTATTTCTCTTCACTTAATTTTTTATAACTCATTAATTATAATTAAAATGTTCCCATCCTTTCCTAATTTCATTCTCTCATTCTTTATTTCATTTATTTATTAACAAACATTCCATTACATTACAATGAGTATTTTATCTATCATTTTAATCACACTTGTTTCATATTTTCTAAGTTCATTTCTATTTCTAATATAACAATACTATCTTATGTACTCTTGCAGAATCCCTCTTTCAATTAAATTTTCACCCATTATCTCTATGTCTTCTAAATAGGCTTATACCTTTAATCCTTGTACATTTTCCCTGTTTCTCTATATCCTGTTTCTGTCCTTTATAACTTCTTTTCCTTTCCCTCTTCCCACTCTTCTTCTCCCTCCCCCCTTTGACCCCTTGTCTCTCTAATTCTAATTCTCTCTTCTGTAATTCTCTCTTCTATTTTTTCCTAATATTATAATTACTTTTCAAACTATTTTTTTTTGTTTTCTCAGATCTTAAATTTTTCACTCTCTTTCCCCCCTTTCCTTTTTTCCCCCCACATAGAATTACTTGGTAATTGAAGATGGCTTCTTCTTTGTCCCGCCCTTCTTATTCTACAGGCATTTCTTGTTGTTTCTCATAGTTCAGGATCTCCATTTCTTTCTCTGTTTTTGTAAATTTTATTTGAGTTTTCACAAAAAAAATAAATACAAATAAAACTTCTTTTTTTGAAAGTTGCGTAATCCCGTGTTACATTTCTTCGTACAGACACAAATTCAATTTCATGCTCATTTTTATGTTCTATTCCATATCTTATTACTGTTTCACATTTTCTGCATAGCTTCTCTGCTCTTTTAATTTTCTCAATTTTATTTTAATTATCTCGTCTCAATTCAAATCATTATATTTATATTTTTTGTCTGTCCTGTTTCAATTATCTATTATCTTTTCTCATTAAACAAAGTTTCTCCTGTAGTTACTGATTGGAGTATGACGCCTTTATATCTTTTAAGTTTATCCATTTAACTCTTATTTAGGCTTCAATATATACCCTAAAGTTATAACATTCAATATAATACATAACTTCCATTCGGATTCTGCTTGGTACATTCTTAAAATACACACTATATTCTTAAAAAAAGAAAAAATTATAAATATATGTAATTAAAACAACACATTCCATTCTAATTCAATTCTATCATTAATGTTAATATTCATTAAAATCTTAACTTCTTTAACATTACTTTTCAATTAAATATCATACTTCTATGGGAACAATTATAAGCTTTCCATAATCAATCCCCCCCCTTCACTTATATTTTATAAAACATTAACTAATTAAAATGTTCCCGTCCCTTCCAAATTCAATTTTCTCATTTATTTTATTTCACTTATTTTATTAACAAACATTTCACTAATTCTCCATTCTCTTTCCCCCCTTTCCTTTTTCTTCCCCACATAGAATTACTTGTTCATTAAAGATGGCTTCTTCTTTGTCCCAGCCTTCTTGTTTTGCAGACGTTTCTTGTTGTTTCTCATAGTTCCAAATCTCCATTTCTAAGAATTGAAAAATGAAGCCAAAAGAACCTCTCCCTTCTTGTGCATCTTCTTCATACTTTTTAAGTTCCATTTTCAATTCATCCAGAAGTAGTGCCATTGTATAAATTTTTAAACAACCACCCGATTAATTTTAGTCATTCAAATGCAATAACCAAGAATCCAAAGATCACCAAGTAATCCAAATACACGCAAGCTTTTTGCTCTTTTTTTTACTTTCTATTCCTGGGGTTCTACTGTTTAGTTACAAAGTTTCAGTTATAATGTATCTTTTAGAAGTCTTGTTGAAGTTTTACTGTAGATTCTTTTTAATTCCAGGCAGTCTCCTCCCTCTTTCCAGATCCTGCCCTTTTATTCTTTTTCTCTCCCTTCCTGCTTATGAAAAAATTTTTTAGTGTCCAGAAATCTTTATTATCCCTTTGACATTTTGTTTTATTTTCAGCTTAATTGCCTGTTGATGTCAAAGCGGATTTTTCCGATTTCTTATTTAAGTCTCTTAGTTGTCAGTATAGGGAAAGGGAGAGAAGAAAAAAAAAAAAACCAAACCTTTCCCTTTTTACTTTCCTTCACTGCTTCTGACTCTTCTTTGGGAGCGATGTTATTTTTTTGTAAATTTAAATTCCAGGGTACCTTAGTTGTTGCTTTTGCAATTTAACCCGGTCAGCCAAAACTTTCACTTCTTATCTTCCTCCTGCACATTCTTTTCCGGTCGAGTTCTTCTTTGAGGTGGCCATTTTTGACCACCGCTGCAACCGCCTTCGGGAAAGGGAGTAATGGCCAGCTGAGGAGGAGATATGCGGCTCTCCTCAACCCTGCTGGCAGTCTCCCCCCTCTTTACCACCTCTATGGGGTGGCTCAGCCCCGAAACCAGCTGGCTAGGGGCGCTCCAGCGGCAAGCCCAGACCGAAACTGCACACGATCGCGGATTTCTGTCTGTCGCCGAAGGAACTCAAACTGGAAGGCAGGATCTCCATTTCTAAAAATTGAAATACGAAGCCAAAAGACCCTCTTCCTTGTGCATTTTCTTTCTGTTTTTTAAGTTCCATTTTCAATTCTTCCAAGAGTGATACCATTTTAAAAACTTTTAAACAACCACCCTATTGATTTTAGTTCTTTAGATCCAATAACCTAAAATCCAAAAATCACCAAGCAATCCAAACAATCCAAGCTGTTTCTTCTTGCTTCTTTTTCCCGCTTTCTCTTTCTGGGGTTCTATTATCATATTACAAAGTTTCAGTTGGAATGTATCTTTTAGGAATCTTGTTAGAGTTTCACTGTTCATACCTTTTACTTCCAGGTGGTCTCCATTTTTCCAGATCCCACCCTTTTGTTTTTTCCTTTTCTCTCCTTCTTTTAAAAGTTTTTGAAAATCCAGAAGTCTTTATTATCCCTTTGACATTTTATTTTCAGGTTAAATGCCTATTAAGGTCAAAGTGGATTTTTGTCAGTTTCTTACTTAAATCTCTTAGTTGTTAATATGGGGAAGGAAAGGAAAAAAACACAAATCTTTTCCCTTCCCTCTCTCATTCACTGCTTCAAAATCTTCTTTGGGAGCAATGTTATTCTTTATAGTTCAAATTCCAGGGTACCTTTTGTTGTTGCTTTTTCAGTTTGACCCGGTCAACCAAAACTTTCTCTTCTTATCTTCCTCCTGCGCATTCTTTTCTGGTCAAGTTCTTCTTTGAGGTGGCCATTTCTGACCACCGCTGCAACCGCCTTCGGGAAAGGGAGTAATGGCCAGCTGGGGAGGAGAGATACAGCTCTCCTCGACTCTGCTGGTGGTCTCCCCCCTCTTCACCACCTCTATGGGGTGGCTTAGCCCCGAAACCAGCCAGCTCGGGGCATTCCAGCAGCGAGCACGTATCAAAACCACGCACGATTGCAGATTTCAGTCTGTCACCAAAGAAGCTGAAACTGGAAGTCCATAAATTTGGCAATTCTTTTATTCAAAAAAATTTTTCCCCTAATTTGACTGGCACGGTTTGAAAGAGATACAATAATTTTGGTAATACATTTGTTTTGATGGTCGTTATCTTTCCCATCCAAAAAAATTGTAAATTTACCTATCTGTCTAAATCTTTCTGTATCTGATGTATCAATTTGTCATAGTTATCAACCTTTATTGTGGAGCATTTCGCTATGAGCCTAATTCCCAGATGTTTTACTCTTTTTGTTGTCTGAATCACTAATTCCTTTGTCAGTTCCTCGTTTTGCCTTTTGGTACAATTTTTAGTTATTATCTTAGTCTTTTCTTTATTGATTTTAAGTCCTGCTACTTTACTGAATGCTTCTCTCTTGCATTAAATTTTTGCTTGACTCTTTTGAATCTTCCATTATGAAGACCATGTCATCAGCAAATGCTTGCAATGTGTGTGTTTCCTGTTTAATAGTCAATCCTTGAATATTTTGGTTTTTCCTTATCTGGGTCAACAATACCTCCGCTGATAAAATATATAGTAATGGGGCAAGCGGACATCCCTGTCTCACTCCTTTGCTTATTTTTATGTTGTTTGTGGTTTCTCCATTAATTACTTTTGTGTTTTGTGTAGAATATATTGTTTTAATTAGTCATTAAATTTTTTGCCAAATTTCACCCTAGTTAATTGCTCCATCAAGAATTGCCAATTTTAATTATCGAACGCCTTTTGGTGTCCAAGAACATTAATGCCATCTGTTTATTAGAGTTGGTCTTGTAATACTCTAGGACATCCATTATTATCCTTATTTATTTTTTTATATATCTATTTGGGAGAAAAACATTCTGGTCTGGACGAATAATATCATTTAATATTTTTTTAGTCTTTAGACATTATTACTGCTAAAATTTTGTAATCTACGTTCAGGAGTGAGATAGGTCTGTAGTTTTTTATTTGATGGGGGTCCATTTGTTCTTTAGGAATCAGGGTTATCAGGGCTTCTGTCCATGTTTGGGGTATTTTGGCTCAATTTAAGACCTCGTCGTATAGCTCCACCAGTAAGTCCTCTATTATACCTTGGAATTCCTTATAGAATTCTGCTGGAATTCCATCTGGTCCCGGAGTTTTATTAGTTTTTTTGTCTTCCAATTGCCTCTTTTACTTCTCTTAGGGTTATTCGGTTCAACATCTCCTGGGCAGTTTCCGTTATCATGGGTATGTCTTTGCCCTCAAAATATTGTGCTATGTTCTCATCTGAGATTTCTTTTTTTATATAGATTGGCAAAAAAGTTTTGGACTATTATTTTCTTTTGGTCTATTTGTGAACACAATATTCCGTTATCATCCTGTAGGGCTATAGTTTTTTCTCTCCTGCTCTTTCTTTAGTTTATGCGAGAGCCATCTCCACGGCTTATTCGCATTCTCAAAATAATATTGTTTAGCTAATTTCAATTTCCTGGCCTTCTTGGAGACTTAAATTTATTTCGTGTTTGGTCAAGTTTAATTATTTTTTAATTAGTTCATTGCAAGGATCTTTTTGCAGTTTGGCTTCCAAGCTTTCCACTTTCTCTTGTCTCGCAATCTGTTGGTTTTTTCTGTCTTTTTTTTTTTGTGTGTGTGCTGCAAATGCTATTGTCACACCCCTAAAGTAGGCCTTTGTTGTATCCCATAGGTTTTGGATTGTTGGTATGTTCATTCATGTTAATTTCCAAAAATATCTTCAATTCCTTGTGTATCATTTGGGTATATTCTTTATCTCTCAATAAACTCTTATTAAACGTCCTTCTACCTATCTTTTTCTTTCCTCTCCAAACCAATTTAATTGGATTGTAGTTGGCCCAAGTATTACGCAATATTTCCGCCGTTTCTATTTTTTCAAGTAGTTCTGTGTCCGTCCATATCATGTCAATCCTGGACCAAGATTTGTGTGGGTTGGAAAAGAAAGTACTGTAAATTGACTTTTGGATATATTTAATTCACTCTCTCAGCTGCTTCACTGAACTCCAGACAGGAAGGGAAACAAAGGTCTCAAGGTAATGATCAAATGAGTCTTTATTCGTCCATACAATGCTCTGGATTCAGGCAACGAGTAACCATAAGGAATTAAAGTCAGCTCGGGCACACCACGCAGCCAGAGCTGTATTTATACGCCGGTTAACAACTTAATGAGTTTATCCATCTAGTGAGCGCTACTGCCTCAAATCCAATCACCATGTAACACCCTATACACTGTGCTTTTATCCATTAATTATTTACCCCTATTTACTATACTTGTACAAATATCATATTCCATCATTGTATTTACGCCTATTAAGTGACCCTCCACCCCTCTCGAGATCGTTAGTTCAACAGGCAGTATCCTAACCACTTTGTCTACAACCGCCCGCAGGCTGTAACAGCTCAGCGTGTGATGTCAGCAAGGCTCGTTATCTCCGTCGAACAGTCGAAGCCCCAGGTTGGGTGGTTAACAGCACTTCCCCCCTCGATAGCATAGCCTGACATGGCACAATGCATGGTGTCACAGCTCCAGCATGCCCTGGAGACATGACACCCTCCATGCAACTTTTAAATTAATTTCTTGAGGTAATTTATCAAATGTCATTGGGAGTGTTCTCTTTATTATTTTTACTACTTTTGTAATCCTTTTCTATACTTGACACCGCATTGTAGTGCCCAACAATGCATATTTTGGCTAATTCGGTCTCTATGATTTTATTATGGAGTTTGCAATAAAATTCCTTTTGGTTGGTGTTTGGAGCATAAATTACTGCCAATAGTATCTTTTTTGTTCTATTGTTTTCTCTATAAGAAGTATCTTACCACCACCATCATTATATAATAATTTTGAGTTTAACCAGTTCTTGATGTACACCGCAACAACTCTCTTCTTTTGGTTTGTCAGAGCCAGATGTAATTTACCCAATTTGGGGACTTCTAATAAGTATCCATGTTGTTTCAAAATATGTACTTCTTGTAAACATGTGATGTCTACATTTTGCTTTATGAGTTTCGTGAATGTTTGCTTCCTTTTAGGTAGCAAGTTTAATCCATTTATGTTAAGAAATAGTAGGGTTGTCCTTCTGTCCATTGTTGGTATTCTACGACTCTTGTTCTCAATTCTCTCCGTGGTTGGTTGTTTTCTTCCTCTTCCCTGTTCTTCTGTTCTCTTCTTTCCCTTTCTGTTTCCTTACCCTCCGATGTTATCTCCTCTTGACATCTACTCTCTGTTTCTCCCTTGATTTCTTATTCTTTCTCCATTCTCAAGTACTGTCCATAGAACTCGCGTGCCTTGTCAAGAGAGTTAATTTTAAATTTCTTCTCCTGCCACGATATCAGTAATCCCTCTGGTGTTAGCCATCTGAATGATATATTGTTTTTGATCAGTTGTGTTAAAAGGAATTGATAGTTCCTCCTCTGTTCTCTCACCCTCCTTGGTATCTGTTTTAAGATCACCACTTCATGGCCTTTGTATATCAGTGGCTCATCCCTTGTTCGTCCATACAGCAGATCTCTAGTGGTTTTCTTTGCAAAGCGTATGTGGACTTCACTTGGTAACTTATGTCTATGTGCATAATTTGTTTGCACATGGTAGACCTCATCAAATCATTCATTATCTCCATCTTATTTTTCTGGAGGGCTTCCGTAATTAACTCTGCCATAAGAGGGCGTAGATCTACTTTCCTATCCTCAACCATGTTCTGGAATCTGAGGAAGTACACCACTTTTTCTAGCTCTAGATGAACCACTGTCTCTTGGAGTTCACAATAGAGGACTTTCCAGTTTTGTTCGGTTTCTTTAAGTTTCTTTTCTACATTCTCCATTCTAAGTTCCATAGTTGTCAATTTCTGTTCATTTCTCACTACTGTCTCTTGGATTGTTCCAAATTTATCATCCAATTTATGAATATCTGATTTCACTTCTGCTATATCGTTATTCATTTCGCTTTTCAATTCCTCATGGTTTCTGGCTGTAAGTTCTTGTGTTCTTATCATCATTTCTTGTATCATAGCAAGGTACGACTGTACTGCTTGTAATGTTGGAGTAGGTGTTAATTTTTCTGTCCCCAACATTGTGTCCAAGGATCTTTGTCCTGCTGGCGAGGGTGTACTTGTTGTCATCTTTTTTCCAACTTTCGTAGTTGTTGTCATTCTCAATGCTCTCAAAAGATCCTTCCAATCTACCATTCACAGATATGTTTAAGCACTACTTCTCACTTACTACTATACTCTGGTTCTATTCTCTTATTTCACTCTTTTTCTGCTATATCCCTTGAATTAAATTGCATGTATTTGAAATAATCAAGAATAAGTCCTGACTTTCTAGCTTAGCTTTACAATTAACTTTCAATTCTACCAAATAAATTCTATCTTCTGATCTGTTCTAGCAATCAGAAATTCATAAGCAATAATAGTAGAAAAATCAAATAAGCACTTAATCAGCAATTAATCAGCAATAAGCCCTTTTTCTTAAAGACTTAGTTCTTATAAATTATTCACTTGTTTCTAAATATCTGTTATATTTAATACACAATTTTAATACTGTCTATATACTTCTTAAGTGGAATATATACACTCAAAAAAATAAAGGGAACACTTAAACAACACAATGTAACTCCAAGTCAATCACACTTCTGTGAAATCAAACTGTCCACTTAGGTAGCAACACTGATTGACAATCAATTTCACATGCTGTTGTACAAATGGAATAGACAACAGGTGGAAAGCATAGGCAGTTAGCAAGACATCCCCAATAAAGGAGTGGTTCTGCAGGTGGTGACCACAGACCACTTCTCAGTTCCTATGCTTTCTGGCTGATGGTTTGGTCACTTTTGAATGCTGGCGGTGCTTTCACTCTAGTGGTAGCATGAGACGGAGTCTACAACCCACACAAGTGGCTCAGGTAGTGCAGCTCATCCAGGATGGCACATCAATGCGAGCTGCAGCAAGAAGGTTTGCTGTGTCTGTCAGCGTAGTGTCCAGAGCATGGAGGCGCTACCAGGAGACAGGCCAGTACATCAGGAGACGTGGAGGAGGCCGTAGGAGGGGAACAACCCAGCATCAGGACAGCTACCTCCGCCTTTGTGCAAGGAGGGACAGGAGGAGCACTGTCAGAGCCCTGCAAAATGACCTCCAGCGGGCCACAAATGTGCATCTGGCTGCTCAAACTGTCAGAAACAGACTCCATGAGGGTGGTATGAGGGCTCAACGTCCACAGGTGGGGGTTGTGCTTACAGCCCAACACCGTGCAGGACGTTTGGCATTTGCCAGAGAACACCAAGATTGGCAAATTCGCCACTGGTGCCCTGTGCTCTTCACAGATGAAAGCAGGTTCACACTGAGCATGTGACAGATGTGACAGGGTCTGGAGATGCCGTGGAGAACATTCTGCTGCCTGCAACATCCTCCAGCATGACCAGTTTGGCAGTGGGTCAGTAATGGTGTGGGGTGTCATTTCTTTAGGGGGCCGCACAGCCCTCCATGTGCTCGCCAGAGGTAGTCTGACTGCCATTAGGTACCGAGATGAGATCCTCAGACCCCTTGTGAGACCATATGCTGGTGCGGTTGGCCCTGGGTTCCTCCTACTGTGAGACAATGCTAAACCTCATGTGGCTGGAGTGTGTCAGCAGTTCCTGCAAGATGAAGGTATTGATGCTGTGGACTGGCCCGCCCGTTCCCCAGACCTGAATCCAATTGAACACATCTGGGACCTCATCCACCACTGCCACATTGCACCACAGACTGTCCAGGAATTGGGGGATGCTTTAGTCCAGGTGTCAGACTTCGGCAGCGCTGCCGACGGAATGAAGCCCAACATGTCGCTGTGGTTGGGGGAGAGCTACTTACCTTGAAGGCCTCCAGTCAATGTTGATGGCAGCTGATGAGGCTGGGCGCGGCCGCCTCTCCCCACTTCGGTGCAACCGGCTGGGAGAATGCCTTGTCGGCTGTTCAGCATTTTGCAAGGCTCTGGACATGGCGCTTCCTGCTCTTCTCCTTTGCCAGCCGGGAGGTGCTTTGCGATGTCATTTTGTCTGGTCACATTCCACATGGGGGATATTGGGTGAATCGGGGTGGAAGAATGACACTCGGGGAGGGGGAAGGTGTTACTTGGGGGGTTGGGTGGTAGCGTGCGAGATTGCTGTAGATGAATGTTGGGTGTTTTGCTAAGAGCTGATGTTAGCTAACTGATGGGGAGTGAACGGGATATATAAATAGCGCTGAGAGGCAGACGCTCTCAGCTCTGGCTTTACTCGGAGTTTCCATTTGTTGCTGCTGGAGGAGAAAGCCATAATAAACACACATTGCTACATCAAGACTGTGAGTGAAGTGTTTTATTGAACCAGTTTCAGCTACCTCCTGTAGGAGCTGACAGAAAGCCAGCGCTCACTCTTACTATTTACTGCATTGGTGGATTATCATGGCAGAAGGTAAAGACCTTGATTTTTTGGACGAAGAGGTTTGCGAGGAAGTTGAACAGAGGGGTGAATGGAGACAGGAGCGTGAGGATATGGGGGAGAAGACAGAGGATATTCTGCCGGCAGCACAGCCAGCCGTGCAGCCAAAAGTGTGTTTGAGTGAACAGTTACACTCCAAAAGGGCTGCCCCAAACGGAATGAACATTGAACTGGAAAATAAAAAGGTGGCCTGGAGCAGAAGACAACCAGTGGATGGTTCCACGTAGTGACACGTTGGAACTTTTATGTCAGCAGTTCGGAGAGATGACATTGCGAGGGCCCATGGATAGAGGCTCTTTGGGGTGTAAACAAGCATTAACTCCTGATAGTAGTTCTTTGGGCACACCAAAATGAATGGGATTCAGGGAATCTGATGTAGGAAGAGGCTTGGAACAGTCAGATTTACATACTAGAGGATTAGATGAGGAGTGTGGAATCCGAAAGTTATTCCATAAGATCTGGCTCTATGGAAAGACGAGAGATAGAATATGGGCCTCATTGGGGAAGGCAGGCACCAGGAAGATGGGGACCACCTCCCGACTGCTACTTTTGATGGGTCTGCACAAAAAGTAGCTGTATTTCTGGGTCAGGTATTAAATCATTTTGATTTGTATGGTCAATGTTATCCTTCCACTTGGTCGATGATCATTGCAATCACTGGAGTATTGGTGAGGGAGGCATAGGAATGGGCAGCCGATTTGTTTCGTAACAGGGCAGAGGAGTTAGGAGATATAGGGCACTTTTTAGCCGCCTTATGAACTAGATTCGAGGATACAACTGCTGATAAACGAGCCGAAGATCTTCTGGCCATAAAACAGAAAGGAAGAAAGGCCAGAGAATATGTCAATGAATTTCGAAGGGTGATTAGCAAACTGCCGTTATTACCTGAAAGTCTATTGATACATCTATTTCAAGAAGGTCTGGACCCTATGTTACATCAAGCCTGTCTGTACAGGGGCTCGCATGTTAGGCTCACTGAATGGTATCAGGTGTCAATAGAGTTAGATGATGGAGTCCGATGCTTGAAACCTAAACTTGAAAGTGATGTCCAGACATGTAAAACAACGGGTCCAGTAACCAAACCCCAGACTAAAGGGGCGATTAATCCAAGTGGCAGAGGAATAATGAAATGTTTCTGATGTAATGAACTGAGGCATAGAGCTGTAGCATGCCCTATACCCCCTTCGACATTAGAGAGAATATCTCGGGTCGGTCTAGAAAGTGCCCAAACCAGATCAACCAGGAGTGATTGGCATGGACAGGAGAAAGTGAGGGGCGTTCGAAGCAAATCACCGGAGGGCCACAATGGGGATAACAGTTCCAGCCGACTGTGATTTGGAAGGTGGGATACCCGATGATCCGATGGTGAGTAAACCAATCCATCCTTTTATCTTGCCTGTTTTTCTATGGAATAAGCGGACTGAACAAGGAATCAAGGTGGGGGCACTAATTGATTCTGGGTGCATGAGATGTTTGATAACTAAAGGGGTGGTGGACGAACTAAGTTTAAACGTCATCAAATTGGATGTACCCATTAAATTTGAACAGGTGGACGATTCCATATTAGGTGGGGTTCCGGGGACCCACAGAACTGAATATCTTAAAATGGTGGTGGTGGGTGAACACTGGGAGTGGATTTCTTTTGTGGTGGTTCCTCATATGAGTAAAGCAGTAATCTTGGGTTTAGCTTGGCTTGATAAGTGGAAGCCAACTATAAAATGGGAAGGAGGGTATCAGAAATTGACGCTAGCAATTGGCCCTCATCCACCTCGTCATCATGGAGCACAGCGGGCTCCTGAACACGCATTGATAAAGGAATTATCAACCATACACCCCTACCCTTATGAATATAACTATTTGGCCATGGTGTTCGAAGAAGATGGCTGTTTACCACCACTCCGCTCAACGAATTGTGCCATAGAGTTGATCCCAGGTGCACCCTTACCTAAGCCACGAACGTACTCCATGAGTCACAAAGAATTAGAACAAATGAGAAAATATATCTAAAAAAAAATTAAAAAGAGGTTTCATCATTCCAAGTAGATCACATGTGGCAGCGCCTGTGTTATTCCGTGAAAAAAAAGATGGCAGCTTACATTTATGTGTAGACTATCGAGGGTTAAATGCCATCTGTGCGGAATCGTTATACCCATTACCATGAATGAAAGACCTACTTACCACCTTAGCACAAGGTCGCATATTTACAAAACTTGATCTACGAGAAGCGTATTATAGAGTACAAATTAGGAAAGGAGACGAATGGAAGACGACTTTTAATTGTTCATTGGGTAGTTATTGTTATAAGGTGATGTCGTTCAGACTGCAAGGGGCTCCAGCTGTATTTATGCAGCTGATAACGTGTTGTATGAACATTTATATAGAGGAGTTTTGGTTTATTTGGACGACATTTTAATTTATTCAAAGTCTGAACAAGAACATATCCAATTAGTCAGACAGGTGCTCAAAAAACTGTTAGACGCTCAACTTTACGTGAAGCTCTCAAAATGTGAGTTTCATACCAGAAAGCCCACAAGAGCAGAAGAAAGAAGGCAAAAAGCATTGGAAAAGCAATTCTCCAGGGCTCAGAAGCAAGCAGACCAGGAGAGGTATTCCCCCTCCCCCCAGCCAGAGCCGGGCACTTCCCTCCCTCAGCAGCCATTAACACAGGAGTTGCCTGCAGCTTCCGGGGCTTGGTCACCAGAGGGAGATAGGGAGAAAGGATTTATCCCATCTGCTGAGGAAATCCAAACTCAACGATCTCCTTTTGATTGCATGATTCCAAGCCCTGCAGATTTACAAGTCAGGGACAGGGCTGGAATACCTGAAGCTACTTTTATTCCAACTGCAGTGGGGATGCACTCAGCAGATAGATTGGCCCCAGAATTATCAGAAGACCTTAAGGCCCTTATTGATCAGGCCATTCCTCATAGAGTAGCCTCCACCCTGAAGGGGAGGAACCTTTCATCTTCCTCAAGATCTGATCCTCAGCCATCTCAGCCAGTGCAATACCAGGCCTCCATGGGATTCCCTAGATACCAGAGGGACACTTCTCTGGCTTACTCCATCAGAAGCAGGTTATCTGGGATGGAGGAGGAAGTTCAGGGAAAGAAGGGGTTCTCAGAAGATGAGGACATATCACCTCATCCACCCCCATTTACGGGTCTGTTCAGTCTGGTGCTGTTTAAATCTCTCCTCCACAAGGCTAGGAGCACTGCCCAAATTGATCCTCCGCCCACTATTCCCACTGCCTCACCTGATACTCAGGGGTCCAAGAGCAGGGTTTTTTCTGAACCCACAGTTCTCCAACAGGAGATTCCTTGTCCCAAGTTATTTGTGGACAGAGACAATGGGTGCAGCCAGGATCCTTCCCCACACCGGGGAGCTAATGATATATTTTTTCAATATGGCTCCTCTCCTTACCGAGTCACTTCACCTTCCCCCTCTGGATGAATCTTTGGCATCCTAGATCTCTCCCTTTGCAATATCAGGCAACATAGCAGAGGCCCTTAAGGCAGAGGACAAGGAAGTGGAACAAAATTTCCCCAGGACACACCAGGCCAACGCTTGGGTGGTCAAAGCAGCTGTGGCCACCTTCTTTTTCACTAGGACATCTCTTCTCTGGCTCCGCCAATTACAGGTTAGGATTCCCCCTAAGGAAATCAGAATGTATCAGAACATCAACAAATTGTACCAGCTAATTGTAGCCCCCACCTCATTATGAAAGAACAGAAGGTGTGGAGCATTCTGAGGGCTGTGGACCCTAGAAAGGCTGCCGGTCCTGACGGTATCTCTGGCCGAGTGCTTAACGACTGTGCTGATCAGTTGGCTGCAGTCTTTACCAGGATCTTCAATCGGTCTTTATCCCAGTCCACTATTCCATCTTGTTTGAAGGCTTCCACCATTGTTCTGCTGCCAAAGAAGTTCCCTATCAATAACCTCAATGATTACAGACCAGTGGCAATCACTCCTATCATCATGAAGTGCTTTGAGAAATTGGTCTGCTGGCACATCATTTCTGGTCTTCCACATACATTTTGATAAACACCAGTTTGTATACAGAAAAAGTAGATCTACAGAGGACGCTATAGCCATCACTCTTCACACTGCTCTGACTCATCTAGAACTGCAGGGGGGGGGGGCTACGTGAGGATGTTTTTTGTGGATTTTAGTTCTGTGTTTAACACAATTCTTCCATATAGACTAGTGCCTATACTTCTGGACCTTGGGCTTTCTAATTCAATCTGCCTTTGGATTATGGATTTCCTGTCTGGCCGCTCATAGAGGGTCAGATTAGGTAATCATACCTCTTCAGCCCTTATTCTTAACATGGGTTAAGTTAACCACCACAGGGTTGCGTGTTGCGTGTTGACTCCCTTACTCTATACTCTTTATGTGCATGATTGCATTCCCACTCACGCTAATAATACTATTGCTAAATTTGTAGATGATACAACAGTGGTGGGACTTATCTCTGGGGGGGGGGGATGAGTCTGCCTACTGAGATGAGGTGGACCGGTTGCTTTGTGGTGTGGAGACAATAACTTGGTCCTCAACATCAATAAGTCCAAGGAGCTTATAGTCGATTATAGAAGGAACAGATCAGACACCCAGCCCTTGCTTATCAATGGAGACCAAGCAGAGCAAGTGGCCAGTTTTAAGTTTCTGGATGTTACCCTAAAAGAGGATCTGACCTGGGGTGCCCACATTGCAGCCCTGGTCAAAAGAGCCCAGCAGAATCTACAGTAAAACTTCAACAAAACTTCTAAAAGATACATTTTAACTGAAACTTTGCAACTAAATAGTAACCCCAGGAAGAGAAAGTGAAAGAAAAGAGCAAAAAAGAAACAGCTTGCGTGTATTTGGATTATTTGGTGATCTTTGGATTCTTGGTTATTATATTTGAATGACTAAAACATTTTAATTAGTTAATGTTTTATAAAATATAAGTGAAGAGGGGGGGAATTAACTATGGAAAGCTTATAATTGTTCCCATAGAAGTATGATATTTAATTGAAAGTAATGTTAAAGATGCTAAGACTTTAATGAATATTAATATTAATGATAGAATTGAATTGGAATGGAATGTTGTTTTAATTATATACATTTACAAAAAAAAAAAATTTAAGAATACAGTGTGTATTTTAAGAATGGACCAAGCAGAATCCGAATGGAAGTTATGTATTATATTGAATGTTACAAATTTAGGGAAAAGATATAAAGGCGTCATACTCCAATCAGTAACTACAGGAGAAATTTTGTTTAATGAGAAAAGATAATAGATAATTGAAACAAGATAGACAAAAATATAAATATAATGATTTGAATTGAGATGAGATAATTAAAATAAAATTGAGAAAATTAAAAGAGGGGAGAAGCTATGCAGAAAATGTAAAATAGTAATAAGATATGGAATAGAATATAAAAATGAGCATGAACCTGAATTTGTGTCTGTACGAAGAAATGTAACCCGGGATTATGCTGCTTTCAAAAAAGATGTTTTATTTGTATTTTTTTTCTCTTTGTGAAAACTCAAATAAAATTTCCAAAAAAAAAAAAAAAAAGAGCCCAGCAGAGATTATACGGAGACTTCTCAGAAAACACTAACTGAATGAAAAAGTGCTGGTGACCTTCTACTGCTGCATCATAGAGAGCATTTTAACATACTGCACCTCTGTATGGTTTGCCAATTGCACAGAGGCAGATAGGAAAGCACTCCAGGGGGTTAATGTCATTGCCCAAAAAATCATTGGTTGCCCTACCCCCTCTTTGGAAGAGCTTTATAGCTCCCATTGCCTTAAGAAAATTCAAAACATTCTCAAAGATCCATCTCATCCTGGGAACCCTTTTTTTGAACTATTACCATCTGGCAGATGGTACAGAGTAATAAAAACAAGGACAAATAGGTTGAAAAACAGCTTGTATCCCAGGGCAGTAGCTCTTTTGAATTCTGCTGTATAGTGCAGTATTGGTGTGGTGTCGGGGGTTTCTAGTTCAATGTGTGAAGGGTGAAGATGTGTGTTTGTTTTTATTTTCATGGTCATGGTCATGATGTGCACTGAAGATGGTGTTTGATTTCGTTGTACAAGGTGCAATGACAATAAAGTAAAGTAAACTAAACTAAATTGGTGGCGGCCACTGAATTTGCAGCTGATTCCTCCCTGCATGCAGCCAGATTTTCTTCCAGGGCTCTGGCCTCCACCATTATTTCTCATCTTTTGCTCTGGCTACGACCGTGGCAAGGAGATGCTAGAACTAAATGGAAAGGGCCTCAGCTCCCTACACAGGTGCTTCTTTATTTGGAGAGGCCTTAAACCCCTTCCTAATTGAGAACAAAGATAAGAGGAAGGTATTATCCTCTCTTAACAAGAGGGCTGATAGGAGGGCTTCTCCCTATACCCATAGGCAGCCATTTTGTACATCAGATTCAGGTCAGGAATTCTCGCAATTCCAAAGGTCCTACCAGCCCAGATCAGATCAGCCCACAGATAGATTGGTATTTCAAGACAGAAATGAACAGCAGTTTCAATCTAAACAACCCTTTTGTGGCACAGGAGGTCATCCCTACCGTTGATCCAAATGACTGCCAGACCCTTCCTGCCATTGGTGGCTGGCTGGCCCTATTTGCAGATCGATGGGAGACCATCACATCCGATACTTCGGTTCTGAAAACAGTGCAATTCGGTCTCACCCTGGATTTTCTATCCACTCCTCCGAGGACCTTTACCTGTTGCCCAACCTCCAAAAACTGCTTAAGGAAAGAGCTCATGGACACGGCGGTCCAGCATTTGCTGGACATCCCATCCATCAAACCGGTACTGGAGTGCCAGAGGGAGCACAAGTTTTACTCCATTCTATTCATAGTTCCCAAGTCCTTGGAGGAGTGGAGAGTGATCCTGGATCTCAAAAAGCTTAATACTCATTTAGCGTACAAGAGATTCAAAATGCAATATCTGCAATCAATTTTGGAAGGCATCGGGGGGTGGGTGATCTCCTAAATCCAGCGATCTGACGGAGGCTTACATCCACATTCCTATCTATCCCTCCCATTGGAGATTTATCAGATTCTATTATGCAGGGAACCATTATCAATACAAGGCCCTCCCATTTGGACTGTCAAGACCTTCACAAAAGTGCTGGCAGCACTGGTAGCGCACCTCAGAACAATCCCAGTGCGCATCCAGTGCTATCTGGATGACATCCTTATCCAGTCCAGTTCCAGCCAACAAGCCAGGTCAGACATGAATTACACAATCTGGGTATTACAGGACCATGGATTTTCCATCAATTTTCAGAAAAGCCAGCTAATACTATCCACCCACCCCCTTCATTTGGGTGCGGTGATAGATACCATTCTATGCGAGGTCTATTTGTCCAAGGAGCATCAGGACAGCATCAAGTCCTGGGTCACTCAGATCACAGTGGAGTGAGCGGCTCCCTTAGCAGTGCTTTCCCAACTTCTGGGGAAATTAATTTCATGCATAGCCATAGTACCATGGGCCTGACTGCACGCCAGATGTCTCCAATGGTTCCTCCTAACATTCCAGAGAGCAGGTGCCAGCACCTCCAACGTCAGGGTCCAACTACAGTCGGATGTTCTCAGATCCCTCAGGTGGTGGGTTTCCCAGTGATCACCAAGGGACCCAATCACATAACAGTCACTTCAGATGCGAGCCTGTTAGGATGGGGGGGGGGGGCATCTACAGTCCCAGCTTGCACAGGGACAATGGTCCTCACTGGACCTTCAACACAACACAAACTGGTTAGAACTGAGAGCTATTCACTTGGCTCTCAAACACTTTCAAAGCATAGTGACCGGCCAACACGTGCTGATCCTAATGGACAACGTGGCGGCCAAAGCACATGTCAATCGCCAGGGAGGGACCCACACCAGATCCCTCATGTCCGAAATACAGCAACTTGGAATCTGGGTGGAAGCTCACCTAGTTATCAATCAAGGCAGAGCACATAACGGGGACGGCAAATGTATAGGCAGATTACCTGAGCAGAACCAACAAGGGTAGATAACTCCAAGTGGCATCTCCACCCAGATCTGTTTCAGGAAATATTTCAGAGATTTGGTCCTCGATCTCTTTGTCACTCCAAAGAATGCCCAACTTCCTTGATTCTACTTCAGAAGGGGTAAACATCCTTCGCAGCCACTAGCCCAAGAGTCTCCTTTATGCCTTCCCTCCTCTTCCCCTCATACCGGGAGTGATAAAGAAAGTACTACTGGAACAAGCAGAAATCCTCCTTATCACTCTCCACTGGCCCAGACGGTTGTGGTATGCAGATCTAGTGAGCCTGTCAGTGTCCCATTCTTGGAGGATTCCTCAGGACAGGATATCTCTCAGCCAGGGAGTCTTGGAACACTCGGAGCCTCAGTGGCTCCAATTGACCACCGGACACTTGAGAGGAAGATCCTGAGGAGGGATAACTTTTCAAGAAATGTCATCAAAACAATACAAGCTTCCAGGAGGCCTTCCATGAACAGAATATATGACGCTACCTGGAAAGCATTCCATCAATGGTGTACCAAGAAGAACATGGATCCAACTATGGCCTCCGTGTCACAGATCCTGGACTTTCTACAAACAGGATGGGCTTCCCTCCTAGTATGCTGTGCAGGCAGGTAGCAGCCCTGTTCACAGTGTTGCACTATGAGAAGAGGAATTCCTTAGCTCATCATCTGGTTGTCCACTCCTTGCTCAAATGAGCTGTTAATCTCAAACCACCAAGCCCACAGATATCCTTCTTGGAAGCTGTCTAGTGTTACAAGCCCTTACTCAGGCACCGTTCAAACCTCTTCAATCTGCAAGCCTGCGCTTCTTAACACTCCAAGTTGCCTTCTTCGTGGCCATCACATCGACCAGGCACATATCAGAATTGGCAGCTCTTTCAGGCAGGGAAGACCTCTGCACATTCCATGACAACAAAGTTGTCCTGCACCTTGACCCCTCCTTCATCCCAAAGGTAAACTCTCATTTCCACAGGGCTCAGTTCTACCCGACTTTTGTCCCGCTCCATTGCATGACAGAGAACACATATGTCACAAATTGGATGTTCGGAGGGATATTCACAGATACATCAAACATACATCAACGTAGCACAAAACCGAATCTCTGTTCGTTTCGTTTCAGTCATCTACAATGGGCACCAAAGTCTCCTCTTAACTATAGGCCGGTAGATCAGGGCTTGTATAGCCAAGGCCTAAAAGACCCAGGCTCTTCCAGCACTCAGACAGGTAGCAGCCCACTTGACCAGAAGTGCAGCTACCACAGCTACTGGGCGACGCAAGCTTCACTTGAGGACATTTGCATGGTGGCGACCTGATCCTCCCCGTCTCCATTCGTAAGGCACTACAGACTGGACACATATGCCTCAGCAGAGGTGGCCTTTGGTAGAAGGGTGCTACAGTGAGTGCATACAGACAGGAATACACAGGACCAGACTTCTTCCCACCCATAGGGACTGTCAGCTTTGGTATGTCCCATATGTGTGGATTATTCCAATAGGCATTGGCTTACCTGAACGCAGTTTCTCAGCATGCCTTGGGATAATCCACTCCCACCCTGGCAACTGTCTGATCCAGTGTGCAGGTGGGAGGCAGAGCCAACTCCACAAAAGATCATTTGGTGGCTGCGCCTTCGTCGTGACTGGGACTAGGGGGCTTCCTGCCCCGACAGGAAGAGGTGTGGCAAAGATTGATGACACAGTCTCTGGGCATAAAGACAGAATCAACCCCATATGTGTGGATTATCCCAAGGCATGCTGAGAAACTGCATTCAGGTAAGCCAACACCTAATTTCAGGAGGGAGGAAATGTTCTATAAGATGGATGCCATGACAGAGAAGGCATGTCTCTTGAGTCTCTTCCAGGCTCTTCCCAATGCCATCTCTCCCAGATCTTATTGGGCCGGCTGGCATAATCTGGAAGAGGCACTCCCTCAAATACCTATGACCTGAAGGGCTTTAAAGTTTAAAACCAGGATCTTGAATTGGACCAGGGAACAAACTGGCAACCAATGCAGCTCACATTGAAGATAACAGCTATATTCCAGCCATTTATATCAGACTTCAATATTATCTTCCAGGTCTCAAAAAAACTGTTTAAACATTTAATGAACTTTTCCTGCATCCTGCAAACGTTTATTTTCACATCTTAATAGAGCTTTTGTTTCTGAGAAAAGTGTCCTTTACTCTAAGAAACAAAAGCTCTCAACTTTTTCAAGTTGACTTGGAATGTTGAAAAATACATTTTCTATACAGTAAAGCTTTGTAAATTATAATTGCAGATTTTGGAGCAACAAATGATCCTTTGAAATGCTTGGCGTGTTTTTTGAAAAACATCTGCCTGGTTGCCCCATTGGAAGATTTATGTATTTCTGAGTCATAATGCTTTCCAGAAGGAAATTCTATCCAAGTTATCTGTGGTTGGAAAAATATGAACTGTCCTTGCAAAAAAACAAGGAAAAGATATTTGTAATAACAAAGCTATACAAATGCTATGTCAAGAAAACAGAGGGCATGGGAAATGAAAAGCCACAAAATTTTCCCTCCCCCACCCAAATTCAGATACTAAATATCCATATCCAAAGGATTTAGCTAGTGGTTAAGGCATTGGACCAATGGATCAAGAATGGGAAATCAACTTGCGCCAGGCATACTCAGCTCTAAGAAGAAGTAGGCAAGAGCAAACAATTTCCAAATATGTTGCTTAGTAAACTACATGAACATAAGCTTCAATGAACTCACTTCATTCTGAATAGCCTTTATATCAAGGCCTGCAGGTTGGATGCAGCCCACGGGTTGCTTAAATCTGGCCTACGGGGCCGGCCTGGGAATATCAAAGGACCGGCCCACAGTGCTTCTGGTGGCTAAAACAAGTTGTGCGCGCGCGCACACACACACGCCTTGTTTTCACCTGCCATGGACTCTTGCAGCACTCTGCCGGCTGAAAACAGTTCAAAAACAGGCCAAAAAACAGGCTGGAAAACAGGCCAAAAAAACACTCCGAAAAAGGGCTGAAAAACAGGCCAAAAACAGACCAAAAAACAGCCCGAAAACCAAAAATGGACAGCAGAGTGCTGCAGGAGGCATTTGTCCAGCCCTCCCACCACACCCTCCTCCCCTCCACCGGCCCATGGAGAACTAGAATGCTTTCTTCGAAGAAATCCAGTTTGACACCCCTAGGACTGCATTACCAAACTAGTTATCTTTTGAAATTTGTTAAGTATAATGAACAGATCTTCAGGCCGTATTTTGATTCATAGATGGAAGGGACTGAAATCAATAAGCCACTAAATCTCTAATGATAATCCAAATTTTCATCTGTGTCTAGTCAGATGTGCTTCTTGAAATCTGGAAGCATTTTTTGCTATTCACCTTGTAACTTAAATCAGAGCAAACTACGTGGAATGATACATACTTCAATGTGAAGTTCTCCACACATCTCATCATACAATAGTTACTGTACAAAGAGTGGGTTGCATTAAAACAGAAAGCAGAGATTTGTAATGCAACACTGTAATTTTTATCATACTGAATGTCATGGAAGATAATTATGTCTACTAAAATGTGACATATATGCTTTGCAACTTGCCTCCCCCCATCTGCCAAATCCTCCAGCAAATACACCCATGCCTATGAAAACATCCAATTCCACTCCAGGGTGTCTACCTTGGCCAGATTGTGATTAGACATGGCACAGTTTTATGCCAGAGTTTTACTCCCATTTATGTTTATTTCCAACGGTTTAGTTCAATTTCAATGGATTTTTAACTTTGGTGTTGAAGAAGACCCCTGAGGATACCATGGATAGCTAAGAAAGCAAACGAACAGATTAAGGCAACAAATCAACCCAGAGTTCCCACTTAAGCACAAATGACCAGCCTCAATTTTTCATACTTTGGGTATAGGAGGCAAAGACTTAGATCTCTGGAAGTCTCTAAACGCTGGGAAAAGTGGTAGTAAAGATAAGAGGACGAGCGTCGGCAAGGTGGATGGACCTGATAGCAGCATCGGTGGGTGCACTGTTAGAAGACATGAAGACCAAGTCCGGGATAGATCATGCAGGAGAAAATCTATGTAGTCGTTATCATCTGATGGCACGTACTCCATCCAACCTCATTACATTCAGAATCCCTTAAACGGAGCATGCTCTCCTAAAGCCACCCGGGCTTGGTTCCGAGATCTTGCCATATTCCGAGTTGGCTCCTCCACCCTTACTGGAGCGACGGCACCATTAAATTGCGCGCCTGCTTTCTTGGTAAAGGAGGCTAGAATGTGAAGCGATTGGAAACCCCGGCGGGGATCAGAGGGTTCTGCCTGCCCTCGTAAAGAGGCGATTGCCAGATTTGCAGGTCCGAAAGGCTTTGGCGGGAACATGGCTGCCCGGGGCAGCGTTGGGGACTGAACAGGAGAGCCGCAAACGCCGCGCTCCCCAGGAGAGGGCGGCCCTCTTCCACTCGGCGGCTCCCGCCACGGCGCAGCCAGGCACTTTGTCTCGCTGCCCCGGAGCGCATGCGCTCTTCCCGCTAGGGTAGGGGGCGGAGGAGGCTGCTTGAGCCTGGCGGTTTGTTGGCAAAGCTGGAAGCGCGCAACGCAGGAGCTCGTGGGGACCCCGGGCGCCCGTTAATGGGGAAGGAGAGCCCGCTTGGGGTCGCCTGTGTGGCCCTCAGCGGGTAGACAGCCGCGGCGGCAGCGGCGGCGATGCTGCCCTGGAGGCGCGATCGGTTGCAGCCACGCCAGCGCAGGCCAGGCATGGTGCCGTAGCGGCTGTTGGAGGAACTGCGCCGAGGCGGAGGAGGAAGGAAGGCGGGCGCGGACGGGCAAAGCAAGCAGGGACCCCCTTCTCCAGCCCCGCTTGGGGTGAAGATTAATCGCACGGGCAGCAGGTGAGACATCCGTACGAACCTGCCGGGTTCGGAGGATCCTTTTTTTTGGAGCCGCGTCCCCCTCGCCTCTCTCGCGGGAGATTCTTTCCTACGGCCCGTTGCCTCTTTTCTCTCTCTCCCTCTCTCTTCTGTATCCTTCCCTGCTTTTGCTCCATCTCGGCGTTATCCTTCTTACACCCACGTCTCTCCCGTCCCCCCGCCCCGTAATCCGGCTGCCTGCCAAGTTGGTTGACTTTTCCCGCTCCCCGGCCCGCAGATCGCAAGCCCCCTTCCCCCTCCCGTGCAGCCAGGGCCTTCTCCGCCCCCTCCCCGCCAAAGTCCCGGCTTGACCATTAAAATCGGGGGTCTCTAAGAGGCCCAGAGGGAAAAAAAACCCTTTATTGCTCTTGGACTGTTGCAACGCCCCCAATTCCGCCCCTCCCCCGCTTAATGACGTGAGGAAACCCTTTGAACGTTTGTCTCCCACCCTCCCCAAGGAGCGCCGATCGGTGTCGGGAACCCCCGTCGGTCGTTTTCCTGCTAGGCCGGCGTCGTCGGCTGCCTTCGATTGGCAGCTCGCTGGGCTGGGGTTACTCGAGTTCAAACGCAGCGGAGCTTTTAGACCGGGACCCGAGACGGGGGTGTGGGGGGGTCGTTCTGCAACCTATTGGTAAATGTTGGGAGTTTGCATTTGGCGTCCCAGGCAGAGAATAGGGAAACCCTCCTCGATTTTGCTGGGAAGTGAGGAGGGGGAGACCCTGGGAGGGGAGGGGCTGGGAAGATTTCGGTTTCTAACGAACAGATTGGACTCGTCTGATGCCAGCCATCCACTGGGTGAATTTGGGGTGGGTGGGAGGTGTTTGTGGGTGTTTGGCCCTGGTTGTGATTTTTATTATGCATCACTTATGGCAGGCACCTCCGCTTCCCTCCTTAAAAGAGTTTTGGTCTGATCCCTGTCTGGTTTTACCCAGAGCAAGAGATAAATGATAAAACCCCTAGCTCTGAAATCTGAAAGTTGGTGAAGGAAATAAAAGCCATATCCAAGGCTCCAGATCACGGGACGAGGATAAAACACAGTTGGGGTTTTAAGTAAATTCCCTTCCTTTTAAAACTTTCCCATTATGTGCAGAAAGTCTACAAGGAAGTGGAGAAGGAGTACAATTATTTTAGAAAGCGAATGCTTATGGGGAAAAAATGCTTTGTTGGAGGGTTGCTGCTCTTGCTTATCAGATCAAATTCTGTTCAGCACTTTTTCTTCTCCAAACTTGAAACCTCTAATTATCTTTTCTTTTTTTAAAAAAAAAAATCCACTTGGGACCATTTATCAACTCAATTCACTGAGTTTATGCTGGGAGGCAGATAGTTATTGGAAAGCTTTCCTCAAATTAGGTATTACTTTTTCTCCTGGCAAGAACCCAAGAGTCATGTGTTAATGAGTGAGTTGAACTGGTTTGAAGGAAAATGTGATGTTGAAGGCGCAGTGAGTCCATGGGCTGTTTCTGTATTAGAAAACACAAAGAAATGCTAATCAGTGTTTTGCTGTCATTCAAATTTGTTTTAATTGAAGGAACATAATTTAAAATAGTGATCTGTGATTATTCTAGATAGAAGGTGGCAAACTCACGTCACAGTGGCATCACATGACATATCTTTTTCTCCCCTTGGATAAACCAGGCGTGGGCGTGGCCAGCATGTGACTCATCCGGCCCCCAAGCTGGGAATTTGACAGCCCTGTTCTAAATGTAGATAGTTTTTTATTTTACTGATTATGTTTGAAACTGTGAGCATGGAGGTAAAATTTTTTTCCCATTTTCTCTTCTAAATATACAACAGTTAATAGGTTTTTAACTTTAGGTATGCAAAACTGCAATCTTAAGTTTATTGTCTTGGAAACAACAGGATGCACTGCAAATGTTTGAGTTGCAGGCGATATTAACTTATTTAGAAGTACAAATTGCTATTTCAATATACAGACTGAGCAAAAGTATAATAAGGCAACAATTGCTTATCATTTAACTTCTTGACATTTTTGTTTATTGCATTTATAGTCTAACTTTTTTCTGAAATCTCTAGGTCAGTGCATGAGGGCCTTTTCTAAATTTATTTCATATCAGCCACCCTGTAAAATAGGCTGAAATAGAAAATGACTAGCCTAAAGTCATTTGGTGAGCCCAGTGATGGAGTAGAAATCTGAATCTAGATTTCCTCTTCTCAAGTGAAATATACTTTAATAAATTAAAGTGCTAATTTGTGTTTGATGATATGACCTCTTGTTTGCTTGAGTCTCAAAAGCAAGCAGCTCTGATAGTGTTACTATAGTTGTTGATTTTCTTATGAGGAATGGTAGCCCGCAAAGGTCCTGTGTTATCATAAGCAGAAATGTTTCAGCTGTAGCTCTTCTTAAAATAGTGGGGAAGCTCCTTGTTTGCTACAATTTTTCTTTTATAGCTGTTTGAGGCATAACAACCTTGCTGGAGAAAAGGTTAGTAACCCAACTTGACTGTGATCTAAGGGGGAAATAAAATTATGTTTGTTAAGGAAAAACAGGCTTCTGTGAGTTATAATAATGTTTCATATATTTTCAAAATAAGGGCTTAGTTCACATACCATACTAATCTGTGGTTTGCTGAATAAATTGTAATTGGTTGAGCTGGCTCTTTGTGCTGAACCAGAGACCATGTTTTAGAAATCATAGGGGCTGATTTCTCTCAGATTGACTATTTAGCACAATTGGTGAATCTTTTGAAAAGCAAGGAGATCAGCTTATGCTGTTTTGGTCTACAATTCTCATCAACCTTTGTCATTACCCATGTTTTCCAATGTTAACAGTAACTGATATTCTGAACATTGGAAGGCACTGGATTGCTATTCAATTGCTAAAAATAATATGAGAAATTAGTTGAACCATGAACATAATTTGAATCAATTTCTGATATCTCTGAAAAAGTGTATAAGATCTGTAGCTAAACTAGATAAAGTGCTAAGCAGAATTTGTGCTAATTATTTATTTAGCGTATGATGAGAATAGAAGAAAAGTTAACAGTCCACGTTATTGTAAGTAAAACTTCTATGGAGGTATGGCAGTGGCCTCATAACTGGACGTCCACTTCAGCTATCCAGGCAATCACCTCTCATTGCTTCGTGCAGGTCTTGTAGGAAATCAAAGAACATATATTGTGGGCAATCTGGCACAATATGTTTAATAGTTTGCATGTCAGGACCACAATCACAACAAAGGGAAACTTTCCATCCCCACTGATATAGGGCAGAGGCACTTCTTCCAGTGTCACACCTAATTCTGTTCAGTTTTGTCCAGATAGAGCAAGATAGATCAAAACCAGGTGGTTTGGTAGAGGGATCACTAATGGTCAGGTCACAAGAAAGTACCTTGGACCAGCTTTCTCTCCGGGCATTCTCTGGATTAAACTGGGTAGATATTAAGTGAATAGCTATTTTCCATGCTGACTTACAGGACTTCAATCTTGTGATTGTTCTGGGGAATAGGGGGGCCTTGTTATTCAGCATCTTTGACCATAATCCAACAAGAGCTTGTTGTCTTCTAATGTGGGGTGGTATGATATTACTAAGGACTGGTAACCAGTGCACAGAAGTGAGATGTAGTGTGCCAGAGTTGATAAGCATTGTCTGATGGAGTTGCATGTCAACCATTTGTGTGTGGGTGCTATTAAGCCATACGCTGGCACAATATTTAGCTATGGAATAAACCAAAGCTAAGGCTGTTGTTTGTAGGGTATTAGCACCAGCAGCCCAGGATGTTCAAGCCAGTCTGTTCAGTAAGTTATGGTGGCTTTTCAATTTTGCAGCTGTTTTTTGCAGATATTGTCAGAGAAGTTAGTGATCTGTCCAGTGTAATCCATAAGTACCATACTTCCAAGAACTGTTACATTGCAAAATACAGTTCCAGAACTTCACTGAAGGTTGATAATTTGCATTTCTATTGCTGAGGTGTAATGTGGCTACTTCTGTTTTTGTTTGGCTTGGTTAGATGTGCCATTTTTTCAAGTAGTTATCCAGCTTCTGGAAATCTTCCTTTGTGCTGAGGAAATGTTGAATACCCTTTCTTATGCCTTGCATGTCTGCTTTAAGAAAACTTTTAAGCACACTTTTCATTGCCTTTCAGTTACTCTTTTGATAGTTCAGATATTAGAAGTGCAATTCATGTTTTAAATTCTGGCTTTCTTTTGAAGTAATCTATTGGTTGGTATTGTTGTGCATCATTTGAATTTAAATGCTTATTTTTTTTTAAAGCTGCAGAATCATGAATGGTTATCAAGTATCCAGTGATCTCAGAAATCACTAAGAGCACTGTTCAAAACATACTAAGATTCCTATCCAATTTTCGAATCTCTGGGATGAATGAATGAATTCAAGTGACTTCTCTGGAATTCTGTTAAGTTTTTCTTTTCTGGATGAAAACTGTATCATTCAAATTTAAGTCACTATTTTGCTACTGAAACTCCATAAACTCATTTATTTCTGTAACCAGTATTAACAACTTGAATTTTAACTTTTAGAAGTAGCTCTGCTATAATTTTGTGTGTGTAAAAATGGAATCTAGTTCTGTTCTTTGAATGATTTCATATTTTGTATTTATAGGTAATCCTTGACTTATGACCACCACTGTAATGAGATTTCTAGTTGTAAGTTATTACATCATAAATCGAGGCACTCATGTGACCTCACCCAATTTTAGAACATGAATATGGGAAGGGGTGTGGCACAGCATTTTATGATGACCAAAAGTGCTTTATAAACCACTCATTTTGGGCTTATCATAATTGTCATTATTTTGAACAGTTGTTAAGTGATTGATTATAAGTCAAGGACTACCTATATAGCAGTTTTAGAACACAACAGTTTGGTCTTACTAGTTGGTGAATAATAACTTCTCCTCCATGCTACATCGAGAGCCCAGGATGGGTTGACTCCTTCCTATGATGTCATTTAGCTGAGTCTGTACTAAGATATAAAAGCCAGCCCCCAGAAGATACCCCAGCTTTGGCGAAGATACTTGACAGACTGAAAGATGTCTCTGAAAGCACAAATGAATACAGAAATATGACTTACCCTCTCTGGACGAATCAAGGGAGGGGCTGGGCTCTCTCGCAGCATAGATAGAAAGGGTGTTCAGGGTAACTTCTACCAACGCCCATTCTCCTCCATGCTGCATCGAGAGCCCAGGATAGGACACATACCAAAGCTTGCATGTTCACAGGTGGGTCCTCGTCCGGCTCATCACACCGACTGTTGAACCACTCGTTGAAGCACCTGTCTGCTGAAGGCCGAAGTTGCCGAGGCAAAGGCATCCAGACGGTAGTATCTGATGAAAGGAGATGTCTCCATCGACAGAACTCCTCCAAAGGTGCTTGGGTGGCCGCGTTTCTGGTAGAGTGCGCCATCAGACCTCGAGGAACTGTAAGGGCCACAGCTTTGTAGGCCTGCTCAATGCAAGATCTGACCCACCTGCTAATAGTAGAAGAGGCCTTGTGCCCCAAGTGAGAAGGGAAAAGGAAACAAACATGGCTTCCAACTTCCTGAAGGAGGAAATGCGCTTCATGTATATTCTAAGAGCCCTTCCTACGTCTAGCGTGTGCCACTGCTGCTCTAAGTGCTGCTCTGGTGCGGGAGGGGGCAGAAGCCAGGCAACATAATGTCCTGGGACCTGTGGAACAGGTGTTAACCTTTGGAAGAAATGAGGGGTCCAGACTGAGGACAACCCTATCATCGTGAAAGGAACAAGATCCTGTCTGATGGAAAGAGCAGCAAGCTCGGATACCCGCCTGGCTGAAGTGATGGAAATGGGGAACATTACCTTCAGAGTCAGGAAACGGAGAGACAATGTTCTAAGGGGTTCAAAGGGGGGGCTTCGTGAGGGCATTAAGGACCTCATGAAGATCCCAGGAAGGATACCTGAGGACCACTGGGGTGCAGGTTGGAAGTCCCCTTTCAAAAAAACTTCCTGACTGAAGGGTGATGGGATAAGGAAGAAAGCGAACCCCATGAAAGAACCGAGGAGAGGGCGTCAACCTGCCTGCGTAAGGTGTTGGGGGCCAAACCTTTCTACAGATCATACTGAAGGAATCTAAGAACCTCTGCCAACTGGGCTGAAGCAGGAGAGAGACCCTCCCTAAGGCATCCTCGGGAAGGGCCATCCAGGTGGCATCATAGATGCACCTTGTAGAAGGTTTGTGAGATGCCAGGATAGTGATGATGACCCTCTCAGGAAGATCAGCCACTCCTAGCCACTGCCGCTCAAGTGCCACATGGTCAGCTTGAGGCACAGGGGCTCCGGGTGGAGCAGAATCCCCTGATGAAGGGAGGTTAGATGGGCTGGGATCCTCCAAGGAGAAGCCCCCGATAGGTTGACCAGGTCCGCAAACCAGGGTGTCCTTGGCCAATAGGGTGTCAGGAGGAGGAGCTCCGCTCATTCCTCCAACATCTTCCGAATTACTGCCGGAATGATGGGAAGTGGGAGAAAGGCATAGAGGAAACTTTTGGGCCATCTGCAGCAAAGAGCTTTGCTCCCTGGCAAGGAAACCTGGTGAAGAATCTGGTGACCTGGGCAATTTGAGGAGTGGAGAAGAGATCCACCTCTGGCGTTCCGAATCTGAGGGAAAGGTCCCTGAATAGAGACAGAGGAATGGACCATTCTGCCTGGTCGACTAGGCTCCTACTGAGCCAGTCAGCCTGGGAGTTGTCAATCCCGGAGATGTGGTCCGCCAAGATTGACAACAGGTGTTTCTCTGCCCATAACACCAACCGTAGCGCCTCTCCCATGAGAGCTCTGGACCTCGTCCCCCCTTGCCGGTTGACATGAGCTATGGTGGCCATGTTGTCCTTAAGGACTAGAATATGAGAGCCGGTCACTGAGTGCCTGAAATGCTTGAGAGCTAGAAAAATGGCTCTGAGCTTTAGCCAATTTATGGGAAGGGCCACTCTGACCTGGACCAAGGTCCTGAGATATCTGGCCCTGCATATGGGAACCCCAATCCAGGAGGCTGGCATTGGTGGTTATCACTAGCCTGTCTGGGACCCTGAAAGGGAGTCCCTTCCAGATTAACGGGGAATGCCATCAATTGAGAGATATCCGGATTTGTGGCAGGAGCGGGACCTTGATGGACGAGAGGCTGGTTCCTGTTCGTTGGCAGGGAAGCAGGAACCATTGGAGTGGATGGGAGTGGAAAAATCCATGGCTCTGGAGATATGACAGGGTAATTTGCAGATCCCAATGGGCTGCATGGATGGAGGAGGACAGAATCAAAATGTCGTCCCAGTAGCATTGGATCCTCACTGGAACAGAACGCAGAGATGCCAGCAATGCTGCCAGAACCTTTGTGAAGACCCTTGAAGCCGATGAGAGGCCAAAGGGAAGTGCTCGATACTGGTAATGGGTATTCTGATAACAGAAACGGAGAAACTGGCAATGATGAGGCCAAAAGGGGATGTGGAAGAAGCCTCCATGAGATCAGTGGAAGAGAGATCGCCCTCCCAAATGCTCTCTAAAATAGAATGCAGTCTGCATTTTAATTTGTCTGTATTTTACCAATTGGTTGAGAATTTTTAGATCCAGGATGGTTCGCCACCCCACCGAGGCTTTGGGAACAATGAAAAGGCGAGAGTAAAGCCCACGTCCCTGTTGAGAGGGGGGAACAGGTTGAATAGCTTGGATTTCAAGAAGGTGTTGAATGGCCTGTTTCATGAGGTCTTGCCTTGAAATGTCCCGAGAGACAGGCCAGCTCAAAAAAAAAAAAATTCCCCCTTTTGGGGATGGCATTAGGAAGTCCAATTGTAACCCTGACCTAATAGTGCTGAGCACGCAGGCATCCGTTGTTGACTCCTCCCATTTGGAGGCAAAGAAAGCTAGGCGACCTCCGATGGGTGGGGAGAACGAGGGATTACTTAGAGTGACGGAAGGAACAAACCCCCCCGAAAGGGCTGTTTACCAGTAGAAGGTTGTTGCCTGCCAGATGCTTCCGCACGTTGGTCTTGGCATTGGGAGTATGGCTGAGATTGGGGGAAGTGGGATGAGGTCTCCGCTCGAAAGGCAGGAGGGCGATAAGGAGCTGGGCAATAGTCGGCTCTCTTCCCAGAGGAAGAGAGAAATTTACGGTTATCTCTGGTTTTGATGAGATAAGGTTCCAGAGCATCACCAAAAAGCTTATCGCCCGCGAATGGAATTGAAGCCAGCTTCCATTTATGGCGTGACTCCGCCTGCCAATTTCTGAGCCATAACAGTGTTCTTGCTGCTACTGAAGATGCCATGGCCCTAGATGCAAATTTGGTGGAATTGAGAGTAGCATCTGCAGTGAATTCCGCCGCTGCGATAATCTTGTTAAGGTCTTGGTGAGACCGAAGGTCAGATGTAGGCAATCTAATCTGGAGTTGGTGCAGCCACCGTGATTGCGCTTGAGGGCCTGTTCGGAACGTTTATCATCTGGTTTAAGGTATCTTCTGGCTCCGGGAGAGTAACCAGAAGAGGAGAACAAAGCCAGAACCGCAGCATAGATAGAAAGGGCGTTCAGGGTAACTTCTGCCAACACCCATTCCATAGAAACTGATACTGTTTGCTAAACAAAATTTTCTGTTGTGGAATAAATATGGATATGGATTTGCTACAGAGATATTTATCTGATTATCTGATTAGTCAGTGGCACCAGTTGGCAGATACTGAGAGGTGGCAACAGAATTTGAGGAAAAAGTGATAGGGCTGCCTCTGTATCTTTTCTTTTCCCCCTGAATCTGGACAGTCTTCAGAGTTCATGCTGATAGGAAAACACTAAAAGTTGAAGTTCACACATTTTACTGTACTAATTAAATAGCTGAAAGGCATTAAACTTGAGGAATCTTGTTTGTTTCTTTATGAAGAAACTACTCTAGGCAGCGTACAATGATAGAATAAAACATTTTAAAATAACAAATATATAAAAACAGTCAATGTAAAAGTATAAAAAGCATTATTAGAGTATTATTAAAATGTTTCAAATATACAAACCGTACACAGAGAGTGAATACATCAACTATAGTGGAGCGATCTAAGAACATCTCTGGGACCCTGGGATCTGAGGCCTAGCGAAATACCGATGTCCAGAATGTTAACAAGGGTGGCTTTAAGGTGGGGGAAAATGTTCCATAAGGTGGGTGCTACAGCAGTAAAAGCATCCAGGTGTGAGCCCCAAGCATGTGATGCCTGCAATATGCTGTCTGTGCCAGATCCTAATGGGATGGGCTGATGTAATCAGGAGAGGCGATTGCTCATAGAGCCTGGCCCCATGTTCTGGGCTACTTTACCTTTATGCTGAAATGTGCCTCTCAAATATGAGTCATAAAGATGTTTACCCATGTAGTAGGCTATATTGTTATTATCCTTTTCATATTTCTCATTTCTCATCATCTCCTATTTGTGTCTTATGATTTATCACTTGTTGCTTGTCTTAAGGTAAATGATTGTAACAGTGATTTATGATCTATGACCTATCACTTACTTGTTTGATTGAGAGCTTATTCATTGTGAAGCATGTTCCTGGTGTGTCCAGTCACATGGCCAATAAAGAATTCAATTCAACTCTACTACTCCATTTTAATTTTCCGATCATTTAAATTGGGGGAGGGCATCATCTTAATCAATAGCCAAAAGATTTTATTGGGCTGACTCATAACCAAATATGGAAGAAGTTGTTTAACTCCCCAGACCAATCAAGAAAACTTTGGATATCACTTTTCTTGAGTTAATTTTCCCTCTCCTTGTTCATTGACATTTTCCAAATCTAATGTGGAGGAAAAATGTCCTGATCAGCTTTCTGTCACTGGGCAGAAGCTGCCTGACTAGAATCCTTGGGGATCCAAATTACTTCAGTTATTTAACTAGCAGGGTGAAATCAGGGGTGGGATGCTACTGGTTCAGCCCAGTTCTATAGAACTGGTAGCTGCAAAGAGCAGCTGACACTCAACCAGTTTGGTGTTTGGCCCATCTGCCTGCCCGGGCTCTAGGCTGTCCTTTATTCCCTGCTTTTTCCTCCTCAGCTGCTTTGCGCGGCACAGCTGAGGTTGAAAAAGCAGGAAATGAGGATTTTCAAACACTGTGCGCTAGCGCACAGCGCTTGTCAGCTCTCCAGACGACACAGGTGATTTCTTGCAAGCGCTGCATGCGCGTAGTTCGGAGAACCGGAAAATTGCTCCACAGGCTGACCCCTCCCCTCCCCTCCCCACCCACTCATTCCTTACCTGGCATGTGAGCCATCCAACTTGCCTGGTTTGGTAAGTTGCTATTTTTCCTTTTTTTTGCCCGGCCATCAGCTGTTCTGCTCTGCCGGGAGATTTAGATGAGCTAGAAATCAGGAAATCCTTGGCTTTCTTGCTTTCTAGCTAATCTAAAAGCAGAGCTGAACCTTCCTTAGGACTGAAACTTCTACTTTGCAGTGCAGACTCAGGTAGCCGATTGGAGATAGATTCTAAGTGAATCTGTAATTCTGTGAGCAACTCAATCTGCCTGCCTGCTTTGCCTGCTTTTGGGTAAAAGTTGCCTTTTTTTAAAAAAATCAATATTTATATACATGGTGTGTTGTGAGTTAATTTTGTGAGTTTGCTTGCAAGCAAATTTTATGTGACAGACTCAGGTAGCCAATTGGAGAGCGATAGATCTCTAAGTGAATCTGTGATTCTGTGAGCAACTCAATCTGCCTGCCTGCTTTTGGGTAAAAGTTGCTCTTTTTTTAAATTAAAAAAAATCAATATTTACATAAATATTTATAATATTTACATACAAGCCATACCCACCCAGTCACATGACCACCAAGCCATGCCCACCCAGCAAGCCACACCCACCCAGTCACATGACCACCAAGACACAAGCACAAATTAGGCCACACCCACAAAACTGGTTGTTAAGAAATTAGAATCCTACCCCTGGTTGAAATGCTGCAGTAGCTTTGGCATAATCCGATAAATAATAGCATCTTCTGTGGATTTCTGGTTAGTGTGTACGTTTCCAAAGTCCATTTGTTTACTTAGGGCTACTTTCAAATAGATTCCAGCATGTGGCAAAAAGGTTGGACAGAGTTGGTTGGAGCTTAAAACATCCATTGCCTCCTTATGAAAGCATTGTAAGTAGTCTAGCAAATTTTAGTTTTATTAGAAAAGGATCCCTGACTGCTAAAGGCATTGTGCTAAATAGCTGTCTATAAATGCTTTTTAGATTATCTGTCAGGAGGTTGTTACGCATTATTCTGTGAACTGTGCGGAGGGTTTGTTTTGTTTACTAAGGTTTCTTTAGTAGTTAAACATTGTATTATATCTTGTTCCTTTTTACTGGTTTCTCTTTAAGCTATGGCAGCTGCCCAAGAACAACCTTTACACTGTTACATGGTTCTTTTTCATTTGAGTCAGTGAACCATAGTAGCTACACCTGGCAAAATTTAGTAAATGCATGCTGTAGAATCTTGCAGGTTTCAGCTGGCATCTTCTTATATGCTTTTTGCACTGAAAGTTCAGCAGAATTAGCTTTTGAGCTTTGTTTGTCATGTTGGGGGGGGGAAACTGCTCTGAAATAAGTTGAGAATCAGTTTAGTAGCATTTATTTACAATGTTTAAAACAGTTTGCACATTTCAGCATTAGCCAAATAGTGCTGCATAGTTCAGTTTTCTCAAGCATTTTCAGGCAAGAACACAAAAATCTTGTCTTGGATGCTAGAATAGCTGGCAATAAATATTAACAAACATACATTATGTTTGAAGAGAAGAAAGATTTATGAAGAAATATGTAAGATAGGAAATCCCCACTTCTTTTTAAATTAAATATTGAAGACAGAGAAAGAAGAGAAGGAAAAAGTTCCCTTTTTCTTTTAAACATGAAGACACATTTAACAAACAATGGGCCAGGTGAGAGATGGATACAGGAACAATGTGTATTTCTCTCTCACCATTTGCAATAATGGTGCAAAGAGAAAAGATGCAGTCCCCAGCAGTATGTTTTGCTAAAGAAGCATTCAGGGTGGATAAAAGAAATTGATATACATTTACTGCACCATGAAATTAACTTTGCTACCACAAGATGTGTGGTGGCTTCCAGTTTGGCTAGCTTCAAAAAAGATTCAGACCAATTCATGTAAGTCAGGGGGATCAATGTCTCTTAGCTTGATGGCACTGTGATTTCTTCTGAAGGCCATCCTCTGAAAGCATAGTGGGCTTGTGTAGTTGGTCAGCTGCTATGAAAACAGACTGTTGGACTAGATGGGCCAAGTATCAAATCCAGCAGAGCACTGCTTAGGTTCTTATGTTCCAGTGTTTGGAAAGAGAAGCGGCAATCGTACTTGAAGATTTAAACAAGGTTTTTGTACATATGAAATGTATTGATCAGTTTGACATAAAAACCAGCATGAAATATAAAACATTTAATGAAATATTTCTTTTGTTCTGGAATTCTGGAATTGTTTACAAATCCATGATTATCTTTTGAGAACTTTAAAATGACATGCATACTAATTTATTTTAGACATATTCATTCCCCTAGACTTTAGAACTGCAGGTTTGGGTAAATGTTTAACCTGTTGTAACAGCTCATTCCTCTAAATATTTTGCAGCCCCTAAGCAATGAGATGAATAACAACAAGCTGTGGTGGATGCAGTATTGCAGGGCTAATTCACTGCTCACTCCAGGAGTTTGATTTTCACTGGTTCAAGGTTGACTCAGCCTTCCAACCTTCTGAGGACCGTAAAATAAGACCCAGATTGTTGGGGGCGATATGCTGACTATGAAAACTGCTTAGAGAGGGCTGTAAAGCACTATGAAGCAGTATAAAAGTCTAAGTGCAATTGCTGTTGCTATCTGGGCAGGGGGTTTGGTTGTAACAATGTATTTTGAAGCATGTATGTTTGTGTATGTGTAAGTTTCACAAGCCTGTAATAGGTGAAAATGATATAAAATAAGAAATTGTGCATATTTCATATAAAGGGATAATGTGATGTTCCTTTTCTCCATTATGGTACAGATGCCCAGAGCTATCACCCAGAGTCACGTTGAGGTGGGCAGCTAAAGAAATAAAACAAACAATTCATTAAGAAGGAATATTATCTATAGATAAGTTGGAAATGGAATTCCCAGAACCTTTCTCTCTTGCTGTAATTTATTAGCATGTGGTTTGTTATTCATTTATTGCTGGCATAGATCTGCTTGCAGTACAACAGATGGGAAATACATGGGTTTCTTGACCTAATTTCAAAAGCTTTTTGCAAACAATTCAAACTTTTTGGCCAAAGTAATCCAATTCTTTCCCAACTGGGTGGCAGAGATATGGAGGTGATGTCACGAAAAGGAGAAATACTTGTAAAACCACAGAGACTTGTTGTGCACAGCTTACTTCAACATTGGAAGCCTCAGTGCACTGTTCCTGAGTGTTCCACAGAATAGAAATTAAATAAAAACATTGGGGATTTTTTTTAGTGCTCCTAGTATTGAAAGGCTTTTTGCTCAGTCATTTTCTATAAGCTTAGAAGATCCCAGAATATGGGCAGCTGCCCTGTGAATTAGAGTAGATTTAAACCAGATTGGTATAAATAATACAGTAGTTTAAATCACTAGTTGGGAAGATTTTGTTTCACAGTTTAAATTACTTTCAAGTCTGGAAGACTATAATTTCTGATAAAAATGCATTTTGTTTGGTATAACACAAATTTATATTCTTCAGGATTCAGCAGTACTTGCAGATTTGGTTTTTAGAAGGTACATATTATATAGACCAATTAAACAGAATTTTTTGAGATAAACTTAATCTTAACAGGCAATGTTTCTTACCCTAATTATAGACTATGTATGGAAATATGCCCCCAATAGGATTTTGTTTTATGGCTTGCTATCATGTTTAGAATTGTTTGATATACCAGAAGCTTATCCTTCGAATCTTCAGGATAAGGACTGTAGGAACTTTGTATTTTGCTTTCAATGCCTTTCCCCTGGCCATAAATATACAGTTTATGTTCCAAAGCTACAGTCCTTCCCAAAATTTTCTCCATTATTCCCAAATCCCTGTATTCATTGACCTTCTTTATCATTTACTTTTAGAAAGAGATCAGTTATCAAGCAGAATGTAAGATCTCTCTCACCCTTCCCAAGAATAGACAGAAATAGCAGTCTAACAGAGACAAAAATCCTGCTGAACACTGAATTTCTCCTGTTTGTTATCCAATAGTTCTTGGCTATGTCTGAAACTAATTTTGGAGACTTACTGGCTGAATAAATGAGCACATTTATACTCTCTTGTGTGCATATATGTGTGGATGGATATATGTGCCAAAAGCCACATTCTCAATAAAGGTGGAGTCAGGATAAAAGAAACAATGTTAATTGAAGTAATAACTTGGTTAAAATTAAAGGCCTGTAAACTCAGGTAACCATATATATATGAGTAAATTAGTTCATAACTGTAAGTGCCAAGCATTTTACGTCACATAGAAAATGCTGGAAACCGTCAAAAAACCATCACAAATTGTGGTCTTGTGATTGCAGAATGCTGCTCTCCTCTGTTTTATTTTTTCTTTAAATCTCCATTTTAGAAAGTAATATAGAACATCTATTGGAAGTTATATTCCTGATTATATTCATTTTTATGATATAGATTTTATGCTGCCAGAGGACGTCAGAGGCCAAAGGGCAAGAGGTCATTCCAGGGATCCGGCAGCGCTTTTAGATTCAACAAGGGACGCCAAAGCCATTTATCCCATAGGAGGCCCTCTGGGTCTATTCTGGCAGAAGTGGCAAGAGACCACGATGGATGCTTGGATCCTGACAACATTAAGATCAGGTCTCTCCCTGAGCCTTTGTGTGCTGCCCCATCTCCAGAGACCCCTCAAAGAGGGATTTCATGGAATCGGCGATTCAGCATCTGCTGGACATCCATGCCATCTAGCTGGTTCCAGTAGACCAGAAGAGACAGGGGTTTTACTCAATTTTGTTTGTGATTCCAAAGGCCTCAGGGGGTGGGGGTGGCGAGCAATCCTCAACTTGAAAGGGCTCAACAGGCACCTAAAGGTTCAAGATGCACTCCTTCTACTTCATCCTAGAGGGAATTCGGGAGGGAGACTTTTTGGCTTCGGTAGACCTGATGGAGGCCTACCTCCATGTACCCATCCACCCCAACCACCATCAGTTCCTGAGGTTTTGCTATGGCGGCCACCATTTTCAATACAGAGCTCTCTTGTTTGGCCTGTCATCAGTCCCACGGACATTCTCCACTGAGCCAAAGGGAGAATCCAGGATGGGCAGTCTCTAGTCTCATAGCTCTGCAGATCGAGTTGAAAAACTGAGGACCCCCCCCGGTAACGGTCCCCAGTTCTTCGCTCAGTCTCAGCATGTTCAGACCTCCCTTAAATGGGCTCTGAATTGTTTGGATTATGTAACATGACATCACAGATCCTTCCAGAGAGGCCCCTATCATCTTGTTATCTCAACTTCTCAGCAAGATGATATCTTGCATCGGCATTGTCCCATGGGCCCAATTCCATGCCCGAACCCTGCAGTGGTTCCTGCTTCCCTATCAGAGGGTGGGCAGGGCAACTCAGCGATGAAGGTTTGAGTGCCCTTGCCAGTACTTTGCTCGCTCCATTGGTGGCAATCCCAGGCCATGGATCAGGGGTGTTTGTACAGGGAGCCCCAGAGGATTACCATCACCACTGACACCAGTCTGTATGGTTGGGGGGCTCACCTAGAAGTCCAGGTTACCCAGGGGTGGTGGTCATAGGAGGAGCTCGCCCACAACATAAATTGGCTGGAGCTCAGGGCTGCCTGCTTAGCTCTCAAGGGTCTAAGACAGGATGTGGCAGGGAGGCATGTTCTTCTCCTTACGGACAATGTGGCCACAAAGGCCCACATAAATTGTCGGGGGCATTCGCTCCAGATCCCTGATGCAGGAGGCAATTCAATTGTGCAGGTGGGCGGAGAGACACCTGTTGTCCCTACGAGCAGAACACATCTCGGGAGTTTCCAATGTGCAGGCAGACTGGTTAAGCAAGGCCACGGTCGACCAGTCAGAATGGTGACTGCATCCCAGTCTGTTTCAGGAGATGGTGGAATGGTTTGGCCGCCCGATTCTGGACCTCTTTGCATCTTCAGAGAACTCGCAACTCCTGAGGTTCTTTGCACGGTTTCCAGCACCGGAGGCAGAAGGGGTCAATGCTCTCTGGTGCAGGTGGCCCCAGGGACTATTATATGCATTTCCCTGATTCTGGGAACAATCAGTAAAGTACTGATAGAGAGGGTGCAACGAGCATCTAGCAGTGGGAGGTGCTTAGACTTAGATTGGATAGGATGGGCTTGATTGATAGAACGCTCCTCCTCCTCCATGTATTCTTTCTTACCGTCCCCAGTTTTAGCTCAGCTTTTGTGATGTAGGCAGCTTGGTTGCTTCCTTGGCCGGACTAGGACAAATTAAACAGGTTTGAATTACAACGAATAATCAAATTGGCAATTCTAAATTACAATTCTAATATAATTCTAGATTGTTTTTCTAATAACATTATTCCGATGGCAAATTGGCAAAGACTGCCATCAGAATACACATCGGCTCCCCAGGGAGCCCTCAGCCACTTCCGCAGCGATTAGAAACCACAACAGCTTGACATCGCAAAACCCTGCTGTGCCGCTTTAAGAGATGAGTGGCCAGTTTAGATGGTTGAGGCTTTTTTTCTGCTTCCCCGATCAGAACGCCTAAAGGAGGGGGCTTTAGAGCCCAGATTCTCCTTAGAACGCCTCGTTTCTTGTAAGCTTTGCATCGGCTTATAATAGAGGTTTTTGTTGGTAGCCCCTTACTGGCCCAGGCGGCCTTGGTTCGCCGACCTGGTAGGCCTGTCGGTCGCCAGACCTTGGAGAATTCTCCCGCACAGGATCTCCCTCAGCCAGGGTCCAATTGAGCATCCGGAGCTAGCATAGTTCTGGTTGACCATCTTGAGTGGGTGCTCCTAAAATGGGAGTTTTTCAGAAAGGTCATTCAGACGATCCAAGCGGCCAGAAGACCTTACACGACCAGGATATATGATGCCACATGGAAGAATTTTTGCAGTTGATGTGCCAGCCACCAATTGGATCCTACTACTGTATCTGTTGCTAATGTGTTAGACTTCCTACATAATGGTTTGGACAGAGGTCTCTCCCCCAATACCTTAAAGAGACAGATGGCTGCTTTGGCCTCGGTGCTGTCATTCAAGGACTCAACCACTCTTGCCCAACACCCCAGGGTGAGAGCCTTCCTTTGGGGAGCTACGAACTTGAAGCCTCCGGTGGTCCACTGTTACCCCACCTAGGATTTGCCGAAGGTCCTGCAGGCGCTGACCTCTTCCCCATTTGAACCTTTGCATGAAGCCAGCCTTTGTCTGCTTACGTGCAAGCTGTCATTCCTAGTGGCCATCACATCGGCTAGGCGTATCTCAGAGTTGGCAGCGTTGTCTGTCAGAAAGGACCTTTGTGTGTTCCATGCAAACAGGTTCTATGGTTGGACCCTACCTTTTTGCCCAAGATAAACTCCTTATTGCATCATTCACAGGAGTTGATTTTGCCTGATTTTTGTCCAGAGCCTAATCATGCACTGGAAAGGAAATGGCACACCACACCATGGACATTAGGAGGGCCCTCTGTATTTACGTCAATGAACCTCTTCCTTCAGGAAGACTGAATCCCTGTTCATATCCTTTCAGCCGTCAACTCTGGGCCGCAGGGTGACACCTTTCACTGTGGGTCACTGGCTCAGAGCCGGTATTGCTAAAGCCTATGAGTTACAGGCTCTCCCTGTGCCCAGGAGAATTACCGTGCACTCAACCAGGAGTGCGGCGACTACTGCAGCCTGGGTAACGCAGGCATAAGTTCTAGACATTTGTCGATCTGCAAGGTGGTCGTCTGTGACCCTATTCATAAGACATTATAGGATTGACTCCTTTGCCTCAGTGGAGGTGTCCTTTGGAAGACGAGTCTTGCAGGGCGTTCATGTAGAGGTGGGGACCTCTGACCAGTCCAGTTCCCACCCGTAGGACAGCCAACAGCCAGCTTTGGTATGTCCCATCCTGGATTCTCCCTTTGGCTCAGTGGAGAAGGGGCGTTGGTCCTACCAGACACGCCTTTTCTCAGGGAGTCGAAGGAGAATCAGTCCCACCCTGTATTCTGTCTGGTCAGAGTAAGGAGGAAATGGGTTGTTTGTATCATCAAATAGACTGTCTTTCAGAAGACAATGAACAGTGAAATTCGCTTCGACGTCATTCAGAACTGGGGACTGTTATCCGGGGGTCCTCAGTTTTTTTACTCGGTTTGCAGTGCTATGACACTAGAGACTACCCATCCTGGATTCTCCCTGAGAAGAGGCATGTCAGGTAACACCAACACCCCTCCTTCCCTCCCCTTTCTTTTTTTTTTTCTTTCGCAGCACTCTTCCCCCCCGTCCCCCATTTTTGGCCTAGTGGGCCTCAAGGAAGCCTCCTGGGTGCTGAAAAAGAAGCATTTTGCAAGGGGGGATCAGCTGTGCCATACGATTCAGATTAGCTAGAAAGCAGGAAATCGTGAGATTTCTTGCTTTCTAGCTAATCTGAACCGTGTGGCACAGCTGATCGTTGCCCAGCTGATCATCATAAATACCAGTTCAACCTAGAATACCATCACTGCTTTCATGTGAACTATTACTTTTTATTATGGAGCTATTTGAAAGTCATCTTACCTCTGAATTACATTACATTACATTCTTGGGTTCAAAAAACTGCAATATGTAGTTAAACATGCTAGCATTGGGTTCAACTCCCACTCTTTGGTTCCCATTAAATTTGCCTAATTGAAGAGCCTACATTTTCTCTATTCCAGTGCCCCCTTTCCAGAAATCAATCTGAATGTGGCAGTTAAAGGTTAGAGATATTAATTTATGATTCCTTCTAAAGAGATTCCTTTAAATCATGAGAGAAACAACTATAGGGTGCAGAACTTCATTAGCAAATTATTGGAACAGAAACTTGTGCCTTAACTAAAGGAAAATGCATTTCTTAATGATTGTTAGAATAAAGACAAAGCTTGATGAGAATCCCCACAACATTCAAAGTTTGCAAGTCAGTTTAAGCTGTATCATATGGTAAAGACTATGATCTGTAAGGCTTGCTTTTTTAATCTAAAAGGTAGTCATTTAATTCTTTCATACCTTGAGGGAAACTCAGTCATGATGAGAGGCAGTTGAATGTTTCCATTCTGTTATTTTAGCAATGCTTTTATTCTATTTTCAGGACTGAAAAAATCTTTTCTTGGATAATTCTCCATCCATACTTTCAGGTTTACTATAGTAGTATTTGTCTTCCATCATGCTGTGACTCAATTTATTTACCTACCATTAATTCAAGCTGTGCTCCATTAAAATAGAAGCTCAGCATTTCTGCTTCCTTTTGAAGAGTAGTTTAGCATGACAAATTCTAGGGCTATGTGTGAATGTTCATTGGATTTACTTAGAGTTTTGAATGAATTCAAACCTGAGTGTAGTATGGAGAGGTATTTGGTTGTGCTTGTCACTGATCTATGGCAAGCTCAAGGTGGGGGATGGTGCATCAATTTTGGCTCTCCTTGATCTCTTAGCAGCGTTTGGTACCATTGACCATGGTATACTTCTGGACCAGTTAAGAGGTTGTGGTGAGGGCCACTGTTCTGCAATAGTTCTACTTGGTTGGTGAAATGAGAGCTGTTGAGACTTAGGCTCATTGCCCCCGGACTCTACCTTATCCCCCCTTTTTAATATCCATGTAAAGCCACTGGGGGAAGTCATAAATTAGTTCAGGATTAGGTGCTGATGATACCCCGCTGTATGTCTTTGTCCCCAGCTGTCCAGATGAAGTGCTGTGTCCTTTCCCAGTGTCTGGAAGCTAGGAGCATCTGGATGGGGAAAAATAGGTTATTGTTCAACTCTGTTAAGACTAAGTGGCTATGGGTGTTGGGTCTCCTGGATTCAGAAGTTGCAGAGTTTCCATCTTTGGTTCTGGATGGGATGGCACTACCCCATTCAGACTTGGTGAACAACTCCTGCTCAAAGAGCAGGAGGCAGCTATGACCATGGGATCCTTTACACAAGTAGTTCTTGTGTACCAGTCACACTCATTTCAGAAATTGAAGGCTCTGTTCATGGTCACTCACACCTTGGTCACCTCCCAATTGGACTATTGCAGCATTGTGGGTAGTTATGGGTTCAGCTTGTTATACCACAGAATACTGCAACCCTGTGAACTTTGCTGGCTCCTAGGGTATGATTCAAGATATAGGTAACACTCGGCATAGGACTGGGTTACTTGATAGATCTCCTCCTAAGAACATCTTCTAGTCCCACATGCTCCCCTAAGGGTTTTGGCGTCTTATGGTATTTAGGAAGCTTTTCTGTGGTTGCTCTTTCTTTCTGGAATGATCTCTCACCAATATATAGTTGTCCCCAATTCTCCTTGCCTTTAGGAAAGCCCTTAAGACTTGGCCCTTGCCCCTGGTATTAGCAGCTGATTGAGTGGGAGCACCTTCTGCCCCAGGTTGTTTTGTTGTGTGCTTGGTTACTAATTTACATTTTGTATTTATATAATTGTTGCTAGACAGTTATTGTTGGTACATTGCCCAGAGTCACACAGCAAATTGGGTAGCCTTATAAATCTTAAAATAAATAAATGCAGAGTTCATCAGTATTACATCTATGGCAACTGTTAAACTTACATGCTGCTTTTGGTTCTTTACAGTCTGCCCCACATCACAACAAAGAAAACAGCATGGCAGCAAAGGAGAAATTGGAAGCAATGTTGAATGTGGCCTTACGGGTGCCAAGCATCATGCTTTTGGATGTCTTATACCGATGGGATGTCAGTTCCTTCTTCCAACAGATCCAAAGAAGTAGCCTAAACAACAATCCCCTCTTCCAGTACAAGTATTTGGCCTTTAATATGCATTACGTGGGTGAGTATATAAGTATGTGGCCTGTGGAGAGATGATTGTTTCTCAACTGGGGAACATGCTAGTTGGGGGTTGAAGTCCACATAGCTTTAGGGCTGTTGAGATTGAGAACTTGTAGGTAATTGTTATATTCCCGCTGAAGTAAAACCCCTTTCTGACTAGATTCAGAGCATCCAGTTATGTCGTAATTGACCCTAGGAACTAAAGAAGTCATTTTGTGTGCATTGTTAGAATTGCAACCTCCTGTTCATGCTTTAAAAAGACATATTCCAAAGACTTTTCACTAGGAAGTTACCGAGAAACAGAATCTGTTCTGAGGTGATATTTTCTAGACAGGAAATTCACTTGTGCCGTGCCTAAAACACAATATTCATCACTGCTTTCTCTCTTTCTTTAAGATGAACTCAGCCATGCTGGACTCAACCCTCTCGCCCTTCTTTTTATTCCTGATATGAATGAAGAATCACTTCCTCAGTAGACTCGAGGAAGTGAAAAAAAGCAGGGATTATATTGTACTTTCTTGGACAGATAATAAAAATTACTTTCAGATATATCAGTACCTTGTTAGAAAAAGTGCTCAGTTCATCTTGCCATGTTCCTTCAAAGCAGTAACAAAAGGAAAATTGAGACTTTTGCTTTCAATTTCAGTGAACAGTAATTTGTCATTAACAGATCAACTAGGATAAATGTGTTTATTTTTTAATTACGGTTTATTTGAAAAAAACCAGATTGAATCAGTCACTTATTTCTCTTGATTTTTCCAGGAAAGGCAATGTTAAAACTGATTCGTGCAATGGTTGGTGCATAAGAACAATGTGTGGTAGTTGGAAATAAATACAATAGTGTTTAATGTCTTTTTTCATGCTGGCTGGACCATGTTATCCTAGGCTCTATCATAGCACTAAATTATGGCTTATTGTTCATCCCACCATGAAACTCTTAAAAGCAAAGCAGTTTCCTTCAGGAAAAAAAGCCGTTGGAACAGGAATTAATTGCACTTCTTGTATATGTGGAGGAGGCTGTTGGCTTAAGTAGTTTCATGCTTTAACCAGTGCACTTGGGTCCAAAAAGTGTAAAGTTTAGGTCAAGACTATCAAGTAGATTGTCAAGAATCTTTTTCAGTGCTTCTTGAATTTACAGTGCAGTCTACCCTATTCCAACCACATTAGTGAGATAGACAATTTTTCATTAAAATATTTGCAACCTGCTGTACCTCTATAAATGGATCTAAGGGCAGGATGAAATCAATAAAATAGATCAATATCCAATAACAGGAATGTTAAAATATCAGTAAGACTTATTTACTGCATATTTTTATCATTGGTATTTGAATTCAATCTCTATATATTATTAGCATATTTGTCAGGGCGTATAGAAACTGTCACTATTATTTGCAAACATTTGAGATTTGGAAGAAATGGCTGGGAATATGCTTTTGCATTCACATCACATATACAAGCCATAATGAAGTTGATTAGTTTGGAGATTGGTGTGATATGTGAACTTGTCTTTGTTGTATAGTGTTACATGTGAACTGGATTTTTGTGTCTTATTAAATAAACCATTATTTAAATCCTGCTTTAGCAATATGTGTGACGTAACATGGATGTTTATAATAATAAGATGTTATGGATTTGGGAAGATGAGCAATAGTCTGTCCAAATTGTCGACGATTACGAATCAGAATTAAGATCAAAACGTTCAGATTCAAAACGTTCAAGGACTATGCCTTAATGGACCTCCTTTATAAAAGAAGGCTGGGGTTCCTTTCACCGTTCCCTAGATCCTATATCATATCCCTAATTTTGCTTTAAAACTTCCTATTGAAATCGGTATGATTCCCTGGTCATATAGTATGGGGATTGACAAGCCCTCCTTTTCTGGCTGTATTCAGAGGTTTTCAGCTAATGAAAACTATTTCTGATACTCAACTGGTCCAATAGATTAGCTTCTCATTAGTGCACTTTAGCTTTAAACGTGGTGCAAATGTTTGGTGCTCTAAATCTCTCACCCTTAAAGTGAGTGGAACTGTTGGGAGTTATAGTTCGCTAATATCCGAAGGAAGATAGCCTTGTCTTCCTGTGCTTTGAAGATTCCTCCTTGGAAGGCTTTTAAAAATTGTTTTGATTTCCACACAGGAATATCTGAAGAGACCCAAGTGCTCAGAACAGTAGAGCAGTGTTTCTTGCCATTTTGAGATGGGCATATTATATTTAAGAAGTTAAGATATCTCCAATCCCATCCCTGGAAAATAATGCTAAAATGCTTCTCTTGGCCTCCAAAATGTTGGTCTAAGTCAGGCTTGTCCAACCCGCGGCCCACGGGCCGCATGCGGCCCAGGTCGCCTCGTAATGCGGCCCAACGCCCACCCCAACCTTCATGAAAGATCCAGCGAGGAGGAGGAGGAGAGGCAGGCGCGAGGCGGGGCGAGGCGAGCAACAGAAAAGGCGGGCAGCCGCAGCCCAAAAGTCCCGCCCCACCACCTCCTGCTGTTGCCGCCGCCGCCGCTGCTGCATTTGCAGGAGGCGAGGTAGGCGCGAGGCGGGGTGAGGCGAGCAACAGAAAAGGCGGGCAGCCGCAGTCCAAAAGTCCTGCTGTTGCCGCCGCCGCCGCCACCGCTGCTGCTTCTGCCCCCGTCGCCGCCGCCGCCGCCGCTGCTTCTGCCCCCGCCACCGCCGCTGCTGCTTCTGCCCCCGCCACCGCTGCCGCTGCTGCTGCATTTGCAGGAGGAGAGGTAGGCGTGAGGCGGGCGAGCTTTCTTCCCCCCCTCCTCCCCACCCCGCAAAATTTGGCTGGAAAATTAATAAAAAATAAATAATTTGCAGGAGGAGAGGTAGGTGCGAGGCGGGCGAGCTTTCTTCCCCCCCTCCCCCCCACCCCGCAAAATTTGGCCGGAAAATTATGAAATAAAAAATAAATAATTTTTAATAAATAATAAATAATTAATAATAAATAATAATTTTATTTTATTTTATTATTTTATTATTTAATTTAATTAATTTAATTTAATTTAATTTAATTATTTTATTTAATTTAATTTAATTTAATTATTTTATTTAATTTAATTATTTAATTTAATTAATTATTTAATTTAATTATGTGCGGCCCAAACCAAATTTTCATCTTCTAATGTGGCCCAGGGAAGGTGAAAGGTTGGACACCCCTGGTCTAAGTGATACCGTTTTTGCTTGGCGTGGTTCAGTAACTCAGTTTTAATCCTGTTACTGTAGGTGTTGGATTAGTATCTGCTTACCTGTCTATTGCCTGTAGCATCTTGTTTTTCTTTGCAGATTACATATCTGCTGTTCATCACCACAGTTAATTTATGCCTTGCAGAGATAGCAGAGCTATCTGCTTATTCAGAAGAACCTAGTTTTTCTCTTTTCCTCCATTCAACTATCTAGATGATTCGGCTTTAATTGAGAATACCTCTTTAATGATTGGCTCAGAGGATGGAAAATCTCTTGTTCGATATAAAAGAAGAGTCAAGCTAATTGCAGTTACAGTCAAATAGTGTGCTTACAGTGTTAAAATAAGAGCTATGTATCTTATGAATAACTTTGGGCTAATCAGTAGTCAAACGTATGCCTATGCGCATGAATGAACTGTCAAACCAGAAAGTGGAGTCCTCAATGCTCTCTGAATCTGGTGCCATGCTCAGAGAGCACCAATGACTTCATAGTGCAACCCTGAGCTACATATATTCTCTTCCATTGAAACCAGAAATCTTCCATGTGTTACAGTTTCCCAGTTTTCCTGAGTCAGGGAACTATGACTAAGTTGGAACAAGGCAGTCTTTGATTCTCTAATTTGAATTGGTTAATACTCTTATTCAGATAAAGTCAAGCTTGGAAAGTTTCCTGGTTTACTGATTCATATATTGAAGGAATATCTGAGCAACCAAAAACTATGCTAATATTTTTGCTTAAGATCTATTCATCAGCTATCCTTTTTCGCTCAGCTTAACCTATATCACTGAATTCTTTGGAGGAGAAAACTTGGAACAGGGTGGGAGATGAAGTGTATATGACACCCCAAGCTCTGGAATGAAAGAAGGGTATAAATCTAAAGAAACAAAAGGCATGATATTATGGGATATCAGGAAGAGTATTGTAGAACAAAATAGGTGCAAGTAGAAAATGACATTGATGCTAGAGCTCTAGAAAGGAGCTTTGAAAAGTTACCAGAAACATTCTTGTGGCACAAAATAATGAGTTGTAGTGCAACAGCGAGGAAAGGGGAGAAGAACGTTAGCATAACAGTTCCCTGTCAGCTAAAGACAATAGAACACCATTCTTTGTACCAGACTAGGGTTGGTTTTTTTGTATTTATAAGGCTTTTTGTCAAGACCTATGAAGAAGGGATGGAGCAACCAATTCTACCTTGACCTTGACTGTCTTGTTACATTCCATGTTGGTCATAGAAAGAAAAATTACATCCCAATTACCAGGGAAGCAAAGCAGAGTGGCAGAGGAACAGGAAAATATTTTTCTTTTTCCCAGCTAGTGTTGTATCATTGTGCTGGACATAACACAGATTTCAAAGTGAAGTCAGATTGAAGATAAAGGCAATGTCAGTTTTTTGTTTTTGTTTTTTGGCTTCCTGACTGCTTGGCTCCATGGTGCCAGGGTGAACGATGTAGCAGGATTTAGTGGGAATTGTGCTCAATCTGGGTGGAAAGCATACCTGCAATTTGCATTATTGCTGACTTTCCTTCACCTTCTTCACCAGCATAGCTCTCTTGCATAAATGCACTGTTCAGCATATTGGGATAAGAGTATCCAATTAGAGTATGACTCTACTTTAAAAAAAAAAAACACTTTTCATTGTTTGTTTTCATCAATGTCCATGCCAGCTTTTCATAAGAATTCCTGTGTAGAAATGTATTTCCGATTTTATTATTTTTCTAGCATACATACTCTGCCTACTGTTTTTTGTGTACATTCCCCACAAATACATGTATTTTCCCAGATGGTAAACTCCACAGCTGCGAATGTGGAACAGTGGAGATTTGGAAGTCACTGTATTCTGATTTGCCCATGGACTTAAGAAGTGTATGCTGGGGAAAAAAAAGTGCAAATGAATTTCATCCCCATCACACTCTAAACCAGGGGTCTTCAAACTTGACAGCTTTAAGACTTGTGGACTTCAACTCCCAGAATTCCTCCTCCAGTCATGTGAGCTCAGGAATTCTGGGAGTTGAAGTCCACAAGTCTTAAACTTGCCAAGTTTGAAGAGCCTTGCTCTAAACAGACCCAATTCCTGTCTGGATATGCAGTCCCTCTTTGTGCTTATAGCTTATTGATTCTACACTGTAATGTTTGGGGAGGTCAGTAGTGTGTCCACTGTTCTTGTAAAGCAACAGAATGAAGTATGGTCCTGCTGATTGGCATGTGAGCTCTAGCAGGTCATGGCTTGCTTACAAGTCTGTGCTTCTTCATTTTGCCTTCCATCATAAGCTGCCACTAATTTCCTCTGCCCATCTCACCTCTTTGGGTGGAACAGCTAGCTAGTTATATATCCTTTACTTGTTGTTGTCTTCTCCATTTCAATGGCTTCCTGTTCCAATCCTGGACTGGGGGTTCAAGGAATGTTTCTCAACTATTGTCATTGTAGTATCGGAAACAGCAGAAGTGTGGAACCCCGACATTGTGTTTGCAGAAGCAAATGGGATTCAGTCCTGGAAGGTGGTGAAGCTTTCCAATCAGTGGATAGCAGCTGAGTGTTTAAAATCAGAAGAATTTTGGCGTAGACAAAGTTTGCGGAGTTAACTATCCCAATTTTCTAAAACTCAGTTGTTAAAAGAAGAGGTCGCTAAGTGAAACTGTGATTGTGTTTATGTCTTACTGTTTTCATGCCTTTCAGAGCTAAAAACACATTTTAAAAAATATATTAAACTATAAAAAGAATCATGTCAAGAATCCAAAAGGCAGTGAAATTTATTTCTTCAGTTAACTGCTAAATGTTAACAGAGATAAATGGGGGTGGGGGAGCAAGACATAAGTGGGAGTGGGGGACTTATAGCAAGGCAATCCTGGCAGGGCAAAACTATGAGGACTTTGCCTAATGGCAGCATGGTCCTTGCCTAAGAACTGCAACTGGGAGTACTAGAACTGCCACCCCTAAGAGATGTGGTCATGTAATGTTTCATCTAAAAACCACTTCAGTTAGCAGTGGAATTTCTAGTCCCAATTAGGTGAAGATTACCTGTAGATATTTAACTTTTGTAGCACCCTTAAAGTTGGCATGAAGTTTACCCTCCAAGAGAGCTTCATTAAAGCATTCAAAATATTCTGCTTTTGTTAACTAAGGCTTTCATAATACATCCCAAAATTTGAATTTTGTGGCGAATGCATATCTTTTCTATTAGGCAAACTTCATTCACATGTATCTGTTTTGATAGTGTAAAAATCCATTGCTCAATCAAAATGAGCATGCATACTTTTCAGTTCTTTCAGTTCCTAATTAGGAAAGAGATTACCAAACTAAGCAGACACAAACACACACTGCCCTAAGATAGGGAATAAAAATTCAGACAATATGAAAATTTTCCTTGTTATACTAAACATACTCAAACAATTTTAGTTATAGAATTCCATGAAGATACATGGGATTGTACAGCATGAGCTAAAAAAAGACCTCATAAATAAATGCATGTAAATATTTTTATATCTGAGGGATTTGCGAGTGTGCATGCATTTGCATGTATTTTCTCAGTGTTTTCCTCTTGTTGTCTGTAATTAATCACCTGTAGTACTTTGTGTTTAAATATGGGAACATATTTACTGCTATGATTGTGTGTGACACTGCACATATTCTGGATACTCACCCCCTTCTGAATTTGTGAAGAGTGATTTGGAGAAAATATTTTGACAGTAATGTGAGGATCCTCCCGCGTGAGAAGGAGACAGAAGGAGATGTGGATATTTCAAGAAGACTGAGTGACCTATTCTTTTCAAAACTACAGAAATTGATTTCAATAATTTGATGGTTACCATTAATATTCTTAAAATTAAATCAAGTAACATATTCATATCAATTCCCCTTTTCAAGTGTTTTGGTTTCACTTTGCCCAGAGCAAAGTGTTTCCATTACTAAAGGATTATATATTTAAACCAAAGGGTCTCAAACTCAAGGCCTATGGGCCAGATCTGGCCCGTGGGCTGCTAAGATCCAGCCCCTGGGGCTGGTCTGGAAATATCAAAGAACTGGCCTGGGCTGCCTCTGCCAGCCAATAGGGGGTCTATTGTGGTCTGTTTTTGGGAGGCAGAGTTCTGCAGGAGGCTGGGGAGGCAGAAAACGGGCCACGCGGGGGCTGTGTGAGGCCACCTGCCCCCGTCTTTGACCGGCAAAGTGCTGCAGGAGGCCATCCAGTCTGAAAACGGGGTGCAGGAAAGCCACATGAGGCTCCCCACACCCCGTTTTGGCTGGCAGGGTGCTGCAGGAGGCAGCCGTCCCATCTCCCTCCCCCACTCCCCCTACCTTGGCTGGCCTGCAGAGAAGAACTACAACGCTGATCCGGCCCTTGAAGAAATCCAGTTTGACACCCTTGATTTAAACACAGCCCTTTTCAGGATTGGGGAGCATGAAGCCAAATTCAGTTTTATGTGTTTGGGATGGGTGGCTATATAATTGAATGTATGAATGAATAATCAAATCCCAAATTCAGTTGGTGCTCACAAGAAATTCTTGGTTTTATAACTATGATTGTAACTAGTATTGCAATTAACTTGGATGTCTATTGGAATCATCTATATATATTTGTTCAGCAATTAAGTTGAAGTGGGGATGCCATCTTATTTATTTATTTTAAAAGATTATTGGGCCACCCATCTTATGACATACAACTTTGGGTGGCTAACAAAAATCTAATAGATGTTACAGTGACTGTACAATGACTCTGCAAGTATTTGTGGGCCTTACTGATGCAAATGTTCTCAGTGTTATGATTCCCTTCTTGTTTATGGCTGCTATCAAATCTCTCTAGGGTTAACCTTTGATATGAGCTAAAGACATATTTGTTTGTCAAAGTGTTTGACTAAACCTGTGTTGCTATGTCATTAATGTGTTTCCGTCATTATTGTAATAATCTTGTTTTATGATTTTAAGTGTTGATATTTGTTATTCTTTTTTGATTGGTTGGTTGGGAGAGGTCACTTATGAATTACTTTTGCTTTAAAACATTAAAATTGATATAATTAAATACATTTTAAATATCAGGAACCTTTTGACCAGAATTATATTATAACTTTTTATCTGCCTTCCTAAATTGGAATAGAATTATGTGGCTAATAGCAATGCAGAGTTTTGAAGCCCTTGAATGTCCTTGTCTGAGCAGGTTCAGCCCTGGCTGAGTGAATGAGAGACTGTCAGTGCATTCCAGGGCAGTAGGCTAGACTGGGAAATTAGAAAAACATCCTGGAAGAAGATAGTAGCAAGGCACTTCCATGTTGTTGCCAAGAAAACAGCATGCTTGTGCCTGTGTAGTCAGCAAGAGTGGAGCTTGATTCAAGAATGTCTGTAGATGTCTTCTCATTTCAGGGATGATTAAGATATGGGAGCATTTATCACATTTCAGTTGAAAGAACTGAGTCCTGGCTTATCACAACTCATCCACTTTCCAATTTTCTCACACCCTCTTCCCCAGCTTTTGTCAGTTTGCTGCAAGATACCCTTGTCCATCATTCATGCCAACGGAACTCTGTGTATTTGTAGAGATATGAAAAGATGTAGTATAACCTGCTATAATAAAAATACATAGAGGTAGGAGTGGGTGAAAGCACTGTTATTTTCTAGAAACTGAACTTCCCCATATCAGGTTAAATGGAATATTCTTTGCAAGTGATACATTCATTGTTCATGGTCTTAAGTTGAATCTTGATAAAGATGGCCAGTTCACTTCTTCTATTGCCTTCTTCTAAACGAATCAAACAGAGAGGATAAATACAATATGACACTGATTGCCAATGTTCAAAGATATGATTGTCATATTCCCTTCAAATGGGCATATGCTTGCCCATACACACCTCTCATATATGTACAATCACAGGAGCAAATGCCTTTGTCTGCATGAAATTCTCAGAGGATTGTAGCCTTGATTAATGACACCTCCAAGTGAGCTTTATGCTTAAGCAGACATTAGGCTGAATGACAGATCTAATTTTTGAATGTTTTATTTTAGGGTACAGCTATTTTTAAGTGAACACACAATCTTATGATTTGGTTTTGTATCTCTTTTCTGATGACATGGAGGAATGAACTCCTCTGGAGTGTGATGATCAATCTCTATCTCGAGTTCCTTTTAGAAAATTAGTTATTTAACACAATGAGAAGGCACATGAGATCTAATGTACTTCTCTTGTGCTTGGAACTCACTGTACAATCTATTTCTGTTCCCTTTCCATCGTGGCTGGTTGTTAAAATGCAGGCGCTGCTGTTTCAAGCACAGAAGGGTGAGCCCATAATGGGAAATATTTACTGAACAGTTCCCACACACTTAGTGACTATGATAGGCTTGGTACCTTTTCGTGCTTTAAAGAAAGGGAAATTCAGATTTCTCAACTGACATTGGGTCCAAAATAAAGTAGAAGGGCCTTCAGATTTTTCCAAGATTAATTGCCAGAAAGTAAATCCAGTTATGTAGTTAGGGAATTGATGAAGGCACGATGGCTAAACACACTGAGCTTGTCAGCTGGAAAGTTGACAGCCCAGGTCTGAGACCTGAATGCTATGCAACAGGGTGAGCTCCCATTCCTGCCCACCTCGCAGTTCGAAAGCATGCAAATGCAAGTAGAAAAATAGGTACCGCTTCATTTGGAAGATAACAGCGTTCTGTGCACTTTGGTATATAGTCCTGCTGGCCATATGACCATGGAAATGTCTTCAGGCAATGCTGGCTCCCTCAGCTAAGAAACAGAGATGAACACTGCCCCCTACAGTCAGGTACGACTGGACAGGGAAACCACCTTTACCTTTAGTTAATGAATATTTCCAGTTGGGTCCAATAAAACTTTTAAAATGTTGCGATAATGAATTTGTCATTCAGATTTTGCTTTGCTTCAATCTAACCAACAAATTTTTATGGTCACCCATTTCACAAACAGTGACTCTGGACGGTATACAACAATGAACATGTAAAAATGATTTGTTAAAAATATGAAGCAATCAGTGTAAAAATATTTTTTTAAAAACTCAAAGGCTTTGGGAAAAGTAAATATTAAGTACAATGATGGAACCATCTTAAAATGTCACCAGTGCCCTGGACCCCTAGACCTGATGACAATAATGTCAGCCCTGCCTGGTAAACCAAATAGCAAACACAATTACATGAGCTAATTCTTTACAGTAATGCTACATTAACCTACTCTTACAAGTCTGAAGATCCAAACTTCAATTAGGGTGTGTCCTTCCTAAGTTTCTTTTTCTGAGTGTTTAAGGCTCCAAGGGCTCCTCCTTGACTTGTCTGATTGTCTTGCAGGCAACATCTCTTCCCCTTGTTCCCTAAGGTCATCTACACATATTCTGTTTCACATAGCCAGATCTTGAGAGACTTCTGGAACAATCTAGGAGCAGGCACAACTGGTCCAGGCACAACTGAGCCAGTGCAAAGGCCCTCCTAGCCATGATACTCATCTGTTCTTCGAGCAGAAGTCGTGAGTTCAGGATGATCCCCAGACTGCATAATAGGTCTATCTGGGCCAATGCAATGGCATCCAGCTCCGAAGATAGAATAGTCCTAGAGCTGACAGGCCCCAAAACCCAGAGTTCTCAGTCTTGCCGTGAATGAAAAATATACATGAAAAATTATTTCTGCAGATGTTCATCCTAGAACGCATTAAATACACATAAAAACCACATTCAAATAAGTGAGGGGTGGTTTTTTTATCCTAGAAGATTACTTTAGTTGTCAAACTAGGAGATTTCTCTCTTTCAGTAATCTGGTTCCTTGGAAGGGAAAGAAACCTAGTCTTCCTCCCCCATGGAAATTCTACTCAAAGTTACTTATTTTCCCATAAGCAGATGCATCTATATGTATGGGACTGCTGCAGCTGTTTCTTTTTGCAAAATTTCCAGCAAGACAGAGAAACAATTTTTCAGGCCTGAATTTCTCCCAAACCTAGAAAGAACGATGTGGGGGAGGGGGAGGACACACAACCATCAGCAGACCTTTTACTGCATTACAGTACTTGAGAGAAAATCTTTCTAGCCTTCTTTTTAGGTAGATACAGAATACTTTATCAATTTAGTAAAAGAAAGCATCGGCGAACTCTATTGATAAAGAAATAGGCAAGAGATAATGCAGATAAAAATAAACTTGTCCTAATAGTGTTCACCATTTTAAAGTAGAGCTTTGTTTAATTGGTGATTGAATACTTCACACTTGAAGCAGAGCATGTGTACTTGAGACTGAGTGACATATTAAGTGGGATTTTTTTGTCTGTAAAATGTTCTCAAGGGTACATAATCAGTTGCTTTCTCAGTGAGTTTACTATTGTTGGAGTTAGAAAATTGAAGTAATGGTGAATGACACTTTAGGCTAATAGCTCCAAAAGGATCAGTTATGTTTTGTAAATCTTGTTTTATTTTGTTGGACACAGGAGGTCTCATCAAGGCTTTCCTTGATCATTAAAAGAAATCATTAGACTGAAGAAAAATAACTAAAAAGAAAGGATGAACACAACACATAAAGGTTGGATGGGAATATGAAATCTTTTCCTTATGTCATTGTTTAATCCCACCCTCATAGTATTACTAAAGCGTACAGAGAATCTTTTGAATTCGTTTGTCATGCCCCACCCCCCCAATAAATAAATTAGGAGCTGTCTTCATCAGAGAAGCTGAGAAAGAGGGATTCATTCCTAGAACTCACATGTCCACTGTCACTGTCATTTGGAAGTCTAGGTAGTTCAGAACTTGTAATGTAGGCAACCCACTCCAGTTTTTTGACCTCTATATGTATTAGACATTAACACATTTGGTGCTCTAGTCTCGGGAAGGCTGGTGTCTTTATTCAGAGCCTGGCATCAAAATTCAGCACACTGCCATATTAAAAAGATTGTGAACATTGCCTGCAATTTTTTTGTTTTTTGTTTCAAACAGTAGCTGTTGAAAACTGATGTACCATTGAAGCAATGGCAGAAAAAGACGTCTAGATTTGTATGGCAAAGGAAAAAGCAAATGGTCGGGAGCTGCCCAATATATTTCTGTGTTTATTTTTTATTTATTTATTTTTACTATTGTGGGTTTACATATTTCCCAAAACAAATCCTTAATGTCTAGAATAACATTATTTTTTCAATTTCTTAGAATAATTCTTTCTCCTCCATGCTGCTGCGAGAGCCCAGGATGGGTATGACTCCTGATGACATCATCAAGCTGGGTCCGTCTAGTATAAAAGTAGCAGCCTGTGGGAGAAACCCGCCAGCTTTGACTCAGCTTCTTTCGATGACCATAAGCTGGTATCTCTGAAAGCAGTTTACTTAGCAGCAAAAGCGAAAGCTATCTTCATCATTGGCATAGCTCCCGGGGAACCGGTGCAGCTGTGCCTTCAGGAGAGTGGGGCTCCACTCTCCTGCAACACCGAGGATTCGACGTTTCTTCATCCAAGGGAGACTGTAAGTAGAGAGCAACCCTTGATCCTCCCCCACAGTCTTCCCTCAGAGATTTCGGCCACCACGATCGTAAAGATCGCATCAGCGATAACAGCGCCTCTCAGCTGATTGTTAAAACCGCAGTTTTCACTTTATTGCCGATTTTGCTGTTTGAGACTATTTACAGCCTAAGGAGTGATTTAACTCTTGTGTAGCCTGTAGCTCTTGCGAGCGGCCAATTTGGAGGCTTCTTCAACCGCATGTGGCGAGCAGCCATTTTGAAAGCTTCTTCTTCTAAAGAAAGTAGCAAGCGGCCATTTTAGGTGGCATCATCCCCCAAAGGCCAGCTTCTACCATTCATAAGCTTTTATTCAGGCTACTACATAGGCAACACGTAGTGAGGATCGCTTCCAGCACCTTTGTGTCTGTTTATGCATACTATGGATCAAGACAAGGTCCACACAGAGTCTTCAGGCCTGATCTCTCAAGGCCCCCAAGCTGGCAGAAGAAAGAGAAGGAGACAATGCTCCCAGTCTGTTCAAAGGGAGGTGGTGGCCAAGATTAGGGCCAAAGCTTTGGTCCCTAAGAAAACATCCCAGGCTCAATTAAAGGCAGAGAAACGAAGGCATGCAGCCTTAGAAAGGCAGTTCAACAAAACTATTGAACAAATGAGGGGTCAACTACAACAGGCTTCCCAACCAGCCAATCCTCTAGTTGTTCACCCAGCTACTTCTAGGGAGAGGGAAGATACCTCAGCTCCTATTAGCAACCTATAATCCTGGTCCCCAGAGCAACCTGAAATCCAACCAGGACCTCAAGACTTGAGCGGGTCAGGTCCCAACTTCGCCCAGACTCCTTGGGATCTTTCTTCTTCATCTATCCCATCCATGGCCCAAAGCAGCTCTCGATCAAGACCAGAGGCCACTTTTACTCCAACAGTAGCAGGCCTTCGGCCCCCGGCTCCTCCATCGAGTGGCAGATCTGACATCAACAAAGTAGTCTCCTTAGCCATCAGACAGGGTCTAGCAGAAGGGCTTCAACACATCTTCAGTCCTTCAGACAGACCTCAGCCTTCCTTCCCGGCTTTTCCTCTAGCTCAAATTCCCCAAAGGGGACTACCTCGCCGTGTAGAACAAAGGACCCATCTTACCTATGTGGAAGGAGTGGACCTCACTTAGGGAGAGTATGAGGAATCATCTGAGCGCAGCCCCTCCCTTGATTCTGATCTGGAAGAGGGAGAAATCTGGGACCCCAACCTCTCAGAGGAAGAGGAAGATCTGAGGCCTGATTAGCCTCCTTCGGTTTCTGTATTCAAATCTGCTTTATTCAAACCTCTCCTACACAAGGCACTGGTAACAACCCAGTTGTCAGCGGAGGAAATTGCCCCCGAGCCTCAGGTGCTACAATCGGGGTATGGGGATTCCCTCTTCTCCAAAACCATTGTTCATTTGGAGGTCCTTCCTTCCCCCATCATCTTTCTTGACTTAGTCAAGGAACAATTTGCTTTCCACACTGCAGGCCCCCGCCCATCATCCCAATATAGGCAGTTCTACAACATGGGTCCTTAGCTACGGCTCTGGCAGTTCCCCCAGTAGATTCCCCAGTTGTGGCCTCCTTCTCCTTGGGTACTCCAACTGAGCCTGAAGACGTACTAAAGGCAGAGGACAAACACTCCGAACAAACACTGAAGCGTAACCATCAAGCCTTGGCTTGGGCCATCCGGGCCTCGACTGCTGCATCATTTTTTACAAGGTCTTCCATCCGCTGGCTATGCCAGCTTCAAGGCCGCATACCTCCATCAGATTGTAGGTTGCATCAAGACCTCAATAAGATCATAGCAGCAGCAGAGTTCTCGGTGGACGCCACCTTCAATACCGCCAAGTTCTCTTCCAGGGCCATGGAGTCATCAGTGGCAGCTAAGAGACTGCTATGGCTATGAAATTGGTAAGCGGAGCCTCGACGGAAGTGGAAACTAGCTTCTGTCCCATGTACCAGTGAGAAGCTGCTTGGAGATGCCCTTGATCCATTTGTTGTTGAAACAAAAGACAAAAGGAAAGTCCTTTCATCAATCAGAAAGAGGGAAGACTTCCACCCTACCCCATACCGGCCTCCCTTGTTCAGGTCCGAAAACGCTTCTTGCTTCTCGAGAACTCAGAGAGCATATTCTCAGCGTCAAGATCAACGCCATGAGGCTACCGGCAGACAAGCTGCAGGTAAACGGCCCTTTCGTGGGGGAGGGGGTTGCTCCTTCCGTCGCTCTAAATAATATCTTGTTCTCCCCTCCCATCGGAGGTCGTTTGGCCTCCTTTGCTTCCAGATGACAGATGCCTGGGTACTCAATACAGTAATGTCGGGGTTACAATTAGAATTTCTATCACCACCCCTAGAAACATTTCTACTCTGTCCCATTTCCCAGGACAGTTCACGAAGGGCACTTATGGAATCCGCCATTAGTCCCCTGGTTGATATAAGGGCCATTCAACCAATCCCTGAACTACAACGTGGACGTGGGCTTTATTCTCTGCTTTTCATGGTCCCTAAGGCCTCGGGGGGGGGGGGTGGCGAGCCATTCTCAACCTAAAATTTCTGAGTTTATCCCATAAAGGTGCTTCAAAATGCAGACTCTGCATTCTATTCGGGAGAGCGATCTCCTCTCTTCCATTGATCTCACGGAGGCTTACCTTCACATTCCCATCTGGCCTCATCATCACCAGTTTCTCCGTTTATGTTAGCATTCCCACTTCCACCTTCCTTTCGGGCTCTCGTCTGCCCCAAGAGTCTTACAAAGTTACTGGTGGCATTGGTGGCTTCGCTCCAGTCTCTTCTAGTGAGGATCCAATGGTATTTGGATAACATCTTGATCCTGTCGTCCTCCACCCACTCTGCCCATCAAGATCTTCAAACTACTCTCCATTGCCTCCAATACCACGTTTTCCCATCAACTCCAAGAAAAGCCATCTCTTCCCAACAACCAGATTGCTCCATCTGGGAGCCATCATCGACACAACTCTGTGCCAAGGTTTTCTGTCTCCAGCCTGAGGGCAGAGCCTTATCGAGAACATTTGACAGGTCCAATGTCAACACACTGTCTCCCTGTTGCTGTTGTCCAAATTTTTGGGCAAAATGATCTCATGCATAGGCATCGTTCCGTGGGCACGGCTACACTCATGGGCTGTACAATGGTTCCTGCTCCCCTTTCAATGAGCAGGAACCAGCCACACATCTGCCAAGGTCCTGCTCTCTCCAGCCATTCCTTCAAGTGGTGGCTTTCCCTGGCCAGCCCTTTCGAAGGGTCTCCCGTTCAAGGAACTGGACAGACTGATCATCACCACCGATGCAAGTCTCCTGGGTTGGGGAGCCCACATGGAGGTCTCATGACTCTAAGGGATCTAGTCCTGGTTAGACAGGACTGGGCCCATAAACTGGCTAGAACTCAGAGCCATTTATCTAGCCCTGAAACATTTCAGGGACAGGATAGTGGGGTCCCATGTGCCAGTGTTGACAAACAACATGGCTGCAAAGGCGCACATCAATCGGCAGTGGGGCACAAGGTCCAGGGCCCTCATGAGTGAAGCCGAAAGGTTGGGGAGGTGGGCAGAAAGACATCTGCTGTCTATCACAGCAGACCACACCTCAGGAATTGACAACTCCCAGGCCGATTGGCTGAGCAGGAGCCCAGTCGATCCTTCCCCAGTCCATTTTCAGGGAACTCTCAGGTTTTGGGACCCCGGAGGCAGACCTCTTCGCCTCTCCCCAAAACACTCAAGTAAACAGATTTTTCACCAGGTTTCCTTGTCAGGGAGTGGAGAGGATCAATGCACTTTGGAGCAGATGGCCCACCGGTCTCCTCTACGCCTTTCCCCCTCTTCCCATCATTCCAGCGGTCATTCGGAAGATGTTGGAGGAACGGGCAGATCTGATTCTCCTAGCCCCCCATTGGCCCAGGAGACCCTGGTTTGCAGATCTGGTGAACCTGTCTGTAGCCACTCCCTGGAGGATTCCAAACCACATGATCTCACTACATCAGGGGACACTGCTCCACCCGGATCCCCAGTGGTTCAAATTGACCGTGGTGCTTGAGCGGCAACTGTTAAGAGAAGCCAATCTCCCAGACCAGGTCATCCTTACTATCCAGGCATCTCGTAAATCTTCTACGATGCATATGTACAATGCCACCTGGAGGGTTTTTTGTCATTGGTGTCACAGGGAAGGTCTCTCTCCTACAGTAGTGGGGGTACCACAGGTCCTCCGTTTCCTCCAGGATGGCCTTGACAAAGGTCTGGCTCCTAACACTTTACGCTGTCAAGTAGCGGCTCTTGCTTCAGTCATCTCATGGGATTCCTTTCTTTCCTTGTCCCATCATCCTTCAGTTCAAAGATTCTTAAAAGGGGCTTCCAATCTCTGCCCTCCTGTGGTTCACAGGTTCCCATCCTGGGACCTTCACAAGGTACTCCAGGCCCGAACAGAACCTCCCTTCAGCCCCTCAGAAAGGTGTCCCTTCAATTCTTGACCTTCAGGGTGGTTTTCTTAATAGCCATCACTTCAGATAGAAGGGTGTCAGAGTTGGCTGCTCTATCTATACGGCAGGACCTCTGCACTTTTCACAACAATAGAGTTGTTCTTCATTTAGACCCTACCTTTGTACCCAAAATAAATTCTGTATTTCACAGATCCCAAGACATAGTAGTTCCTGATTTTTGTTCCTGTCCACACCACACCTTAGAGTGCAAGTGGCACACCTTAGATGTTAGAAGGGCTCTTAGAATTTATATCAAACGCACTTCAACGTTTAGGAAGATAGAGGCTATGTTTGTATCCTTTTCCCCTTTCCACTGAGGGAACAAGGCCTCTCCTGCCACCTTAAGCAGGTGGATCAGGGCTTGCATCTCACAGGTCTACAAAGCCAAAGCTCTGCCAGTACCACACGGCTTGACAGCACACTCCACTAGAAGTGCTGCAACCCTCAGCTGCCTGGGCCACCCAGGCACCCCCTAGAGGAGATTTGCAGAGCGGCTACATGGACATCCCTGTCTCCGTTCATCAGACACTACCGCCTGGATTCCTACGCCTCCACAAGCGCGGCTTTTGGTAGATGGGTTCTTCAGTGAGTGGTGCCTACTTCGGAGTGAGAGACCGGACGAGGACCCTCCCGAGGACATGAAGGCTTTGGTATGTCCCATCCTGGGCTCTCGCAGCAGCATGGAGGAGAATAGGTGTTGGTAAATTTACCTGAGAACGCCCTTTCTATCTGTGCTGCTAGAGAGACCAGCCCCTCCCTTGTTGCGTCCAGATTGTAGTGAGATATGTTATGGTTCACGATTCTGTTTTGGCTTTCAGAGACACTCACTAAAGTCTGTCAAGTATCTTCGCCAAAGCTGGGGGGTTTCTCCCACAGGCTGCTACTTTTATACTAGACGGACCCAGTTTGATGATGTCATCAGGAGGAATCATACCCATCCTGGGCTCTCTAGCAGCATAGATAGAAAGGGCCCATTTTGGAATCTTCAATCCCTCATACAACCAGAATTCCTCAGATGCAGTTAGATTCCAAAGTTTTGGAATATAATTCAATAGCATATTAACATCTTTAACATTTACAGTTTTCTATTGCATTCACTGCATAAAATGACTTCAGGTTTTAATCTTTTCAAATTCAAAAAATTTCCTTCCTCATTAAAGATTTTGAAGAATTTTAAATTTATTGCAAACTTAAAAGTTGGGTAAAGAATGCTTAAAGAGGGTTAGCATTCAGTTTATATTACGAATAGAAAATTTACTCATCTAAAATATATGTGTTTATGAATGGTGCTTATGGTATTACAGAGATCAATATGGATTTAAAAAAATGAATGTACTTCTTAATTAGATACTGACATTTCATTATATGAACAGTTATGGATTTGTTGAACATAGGACACTGCAAAAAAGATTAATATTGGAAAGACTGCGCAACACCAGATTTACGGTTTCTTTTTATGTCTCAGCTACCGAATAGTGTAATCAATATTATTCCACTTTGTCAAAGTTTAATGATACTTTTAAAAATGAATGGGCTTTCCTTTTTTCTTGTGAATAGATCCGATACAGTTCTCCACCCTTTAACTGAATCAGAAGAATATCTGGCCTAAATACAGGCAGTTGGCCTGTCTTTATTCTGGTTTTTGTTGACCATGCACAGATTTAAATCTGAACATTGGGTTTTTAAACTGCAGACTTGAAACTCTGATCCTGATTGTGGCTCATGTTGTATATGCACTAGTATAATATTATTGGCATTGCTATTTGCTGGCATCCATTCAGGAACTTTGTTTACTATCTGAAGTGACTGCTAAGCTTTACTATTGGAATGTTTCAAATCTTGATTTTTACAATGAATTTTTGGTGAAAGGAAAGGTACTTATTTATGATCCATTCCAGGCAGTCACTACTTGCTGCTACTCCCACCATTGTACGTAGGTGACTGGAAGAGTCAATTTGCAGAAAGAAAAGATATATATGATTGTGATAGTTCTTGCAAAATTATCTCTGTTCGAGACCTCTTTGTTGAAAGATACAAGATCATGTTTTAAGGCTTTTGATATCTGGCCTAGTGATTGACATGGAAAGGAGAAAATAATGTTGTGCTTTGTTTCCCATTATCAATCATTACAGGAACTAGGGCTGGAAATAAACTTCCTATTCTGATTTTCGGTCCCGGTGTACTCATTTTTCTAGAACATAGCAAAGTAGATAACATCTTTTATTGAAAAGAAAAATGTGCCCACTGAAACAATGGACTTGTGATTGCCACTTTTTAACAGATTGCACCACAGGGGAAAACTGTTATCCCTCAAGTAGAACCTGTTGGTATCTTAAACTAACATTGAAATTAAGCATTAAACTGAGTAGCCTAAGCTTTTAATGGATAAAAGTTCACTTTATCACATTTGTGATAAGGATAGAAGTTAGGGTAGAGGAGCAGTTATGAATGTCCACCCCAAACAATGGATATCACCTCTCAAGTAGACTCACTGTTTCTTGTGATCCTGGGAGAATCTCTCACTCTTTGTCTCAGCTGTCTTGAAGGAGGCAATGGCTTGATGGCTTCTAAAGAAGCCATATCTGGGTTCAACCATACTGGATGACTTCTGCCCAATAGCCAACCTTCTCTTTTTAGGGAAGGTCTTAGAGAAACCAGTGGGACATGGGTTGCAAAATTTTCAGGGTCTGAGTGCAAAATGCATGATCTGGACCTCTTTCAGTCATGGTTCAAACATAGGCATGAGACTGAAACTTCATTGGTTACTTTGGTGGATGATGTACAATAGTAAACTACCATACACTGGACTTCTGAGCAGCATTTGAGACCCACATTCTCGGAATCAACTGGACCACTACAAGATTTGGGAAGGATAGCACTGCATGCAAATATTGAGAGGGGGGTGGTTCCACTCCTTTCTGAACAGGCAGTTCCAATCAATACTGCTGGAGATGGGAGAAGTGAGGTCATTTGGCGTTCTTTTTAAAATCCTTATTAAACTTTTCAACAGGAGAGACGTCAATCCTAGGTGTGAGTCTAATTGAAGATATAGTTCAGGCCTTAATTTAGTGTCTGAAAGTTGTGGGGGACTGGATAGGAACAAAAAGGCTGAAGCTTAATCCCAGCAAGATGGTTACTTTGGTGGATGATGTGCAATAGTAAACTATTCTGTTCATTCAAAAGCTTGGGTAATGCTTGGGTCTTCATGTGTGGAGGCTAAATATCAATAATGAGACAGGGAAAGCATGGAGGTCCATAGGAGACATCATGATGTCCTCACACAAGTGACTGAAAATCATTCGGTAAGAATTTCTATAGTTAACCCTGTATTATTTCAATTTCTTATTCAGGTTATATCTTAAGTGTTGTGCTCCTAACCTTGCCCAGACAACACCTGGTTCAGCTTTATCTATATTTTCTAACTGGACTGCTGCTGTATGCTGGGCATCAGATCTCCAGGTAAGAATAACAGAATTGATTTCTTTACCTGCCTGTTTAATTACATTGACATTTCCTTTGTATGGGCATACCTTCTCGTCCACTAACAAATTATAAATGAAGGTGATTTTATTTGAAACAGGTCTGACATTAATTATTAATACTTTGGGACTGAGATCTCCAGCTGTCTATCACCTGGCTCCCAAGATGTAGCCTTGAGGCTGGAAATCAGTTTGGAGCTCTGCCTTCCACTTCAACAGTCCCCCACCATATCGCCTTAACAGTGCTATGACTGCCCCACTGTCTTCATGGCAGAATTGACCAGTCTTTCCTTCCCTCCCTTTGCAACTAAAAAAGGAACCTCCTTGTACCTCAACCAGCCTAGGTAATCCAGACCTGATCCCAGAATAACAGCTTTGCATCCTGAGTCCCTTACATTCAACTGTATAATTATGCATACTTACTAATTTAAGTACCTTTCCTATATTGCAATATTACATTCTCTTGCTCTTAATGTCTGGTTGGTTGGGTTTATCCCCAGACTGTCTCTCAACAGAGACAGGGCACACCTATCTCCTGTTTCATCTCTCACTTGGGCAGTCCCCAGCAATCACTGACAGAAGACCCAAAGGCATTTTTTAAAAGGCAACTGGGCTTTCTTGGGGTTTTTCCTCGAAAACTTTTTGTTTCTCATTCAATAATCTTCTTCCGTTCAGTTCTTGGATGAGATGCAAAGCATTTTCAAGGGGAAAAAAACCCAATAAAGTCCAGTTGTCTTTTGAAAAGCACTCTTTGAGATAACCATGACCTGGATGATTGAGAATCTCCATGGACACTTAAAGAAGATATTAGTGGTAACCTGGCACATTGTGACATTTGAGGTACCCAATGAGCTCGTCATCACAGTTAGCATATTAATGCCCGCCATCCAGATCAAAATTGCCAATCCTTCATTCCAAACCCACCCCAAAGTCCCATAGAGTCATAGTTCAGGTCCAAATTCACAGGAAATTGCAATAAGTTTAAATACCAGCCTGATCTCCAGTTTTCTCTAACGATGTGGTTCAGAGTGCCTACAAAATATGAGATTGAGGGCTGGGAAGATAGAATTTTTGTGCCAGTAATTGTTGATATGTATTACTTTAGAAGTCAGTCATATGGATGATTATTTTAGAGATTGCAAAGTCTGCTGTTAAAAAGTTTAGTATTAGATAGTGGAGACTAAAGAATCAAAGAAAATAACTGTTCTGGGTCATACTCTGTAGCACTTGCACCTGCCCAGACATGCTCTGCAGTGGCCCTACACCATCGTACAAGACACACAGCACATCAACTCTGTCTGATCTTACTGAATGGGCAGAAATTCTAAGAGAGAGGTGTTCATTTTGCAAAAACTAGCTCTATCCCAGGAAGGGCTATATATCTAGTAACCAGCACCTTGAATTGCAACTGGAAATCCCAGTACAACTAATAGAGGAATAGTGACACACAAGCCTGCCAAGGCACATCCATTGCTGCCAAGCCACAGCAGCTTCTGAATAGTTATCAAGGGCAGCCCAGGGTACAGTACATTGCAATAGTCCAATGTCAGGTGCTTAGAGATCTTGTTTTCAGATAAGCATACAGGATGATGGATGGAATTGTATATATTATAGTGTGTGTGTGTGTGTGTGTGTACATACATACACATACATACACATATCTATCTATCTATCTATCTATCTATCTATCTATCTATCTATCTATCTATCTATCTATCTATCTATCTATCTGTGTTCAACATCAGTCTAGCCCAGTATCAGCCCCCAAGGTTTAATAAGACTTTGTTGTTATTTATAATACTATTAGTATTTATTAAATTATTTTCATATGATAAACATTTGATGGTTGATGAATAATCTGAAATTTGATTAAGGGATCAGTGAACGGAAGTGTTTGAAGTGAACTGATAGAAGTCAGCTTTGGTATGAAGAGATGCTCCTAGACTCCTGATTCTGCAGTAAAGTGGTTCAATTGAGTGCCATCATTTTCATATAGTCTCTGGGAAATGAAGAATGAGGGTCTGGTAGCACAATACTCTGCTAGCCATGCATCCTTTATTTGATTGGAGTGCCATCAACTTGGTGTTGACTCTGAGTAACCACACAGGTAGATTCTCTCCAAGATGACCTTCAACAAAGTCTCAAGTGGTGGATTGGTCTTGGCAGTGACATCTTCCTTCTCCATAGAGCTGCTCGGAGCATCCAGAGTGGGCGGTGCTTCAGACTCCTCTCTCACAGGCTGAGCTTGAATTGAGGAACGCTCCTCCTCCTCCACGTGACTCCACGTAGCATTCCCCAGTTTTGCTCAGCCTCGTGAGAGACAGGCTGTTTTTAGAGCAAGCTCCTTGGCCGATTCAGGATTTCCTTTTATTCACTGCGATAAGGTTTGATTTCTCTTTCTTTTAGCCCCTGCGCAATTGGTGGTAATCCAGGGGAGCGGTTTCTCTCGCCCCTAAGGGGAAAAAAGCAGACGGGCTTGCAGCGCTTTTGCGCTAACCCCCCCATCCTTGATCTAATTTTCTCCCTGCCGCTTTCCACGCTGCCTTCGTTAGCAGCTCAATCTTTTCGCTCCACAATCTTTTTCTCTCCTGCGTGGCCCCTCTCGGCACACTGAGCTCGCCGGAGGAGCATAATTCCGCCCCGAGAGGCCCTGGCACTTTGCTCATCTCGCGGCCACCATTTTGGGCACCGCCTCATGGTCAGGCGCCATTTTGTCTTCTCGCTGTTCCTGCTGCGGTCGATCTAGCTCACAACAGGCCCCATCAGCAGGTCAAGAGCACTGTTTCTTTTAATCAAATTGCTGTAAATACCTGACTTCTGGTCTATTTTATTGTTGGCCCTTCCCATAGCCTCACTTGGGGCGAAGTACAGCAGCACCCCCCCCTCCAGTTTTCGCCTGGAGGACAGCTGCTGGAGGCCTTATCCCTTCTGGCCTCAGGCGTTCATTCGGCTAATTGGATAATCAATCGTTAATCACTAATCATTAATCAGCTTTTCCTCCTAATTCTTGCTATCCACCTGCCAAACTGTTGCCCCTTTCCTTTGGGCCAAGATCCTAAGTTATACCAGTTCAAACTTATATAGTTTTATTATAAAATATATATATATACTTTATTACTAATAACAAGATATATTTCCATATAATTGCTATCTTAGTACATATTAAAATTCCAAAAGGGGTGCGCGGACCAGTTGAAAGGACACCCGGCCTTTGTCGCAGGTCGAACCCTAGGCGAGCCAACCGCCTCTAGTATTCCTGTATACGCTCATTACTTCTTAAAATGGCAGATGACAATTCTTCTAAATGCCCTTCTCTGAAGGCCAAATCGAAATCCCACCATTTGCGCAGGCAAGCTAAGGAAACTTCCAAGGCCTCCCAGAGGGATGCCCTAAGGTGCCATAAGGCGTTGGAGAAGGAATTCGATAGGCGATCCAGGGAGTCACGTTCGGTGCCTCCAGCCCTCCCACCTTCCACTCCTTCCACCTCTACTCAACCCCCCCCTCCTCCAGACCATTCTTCCCTATCCAGGCGCAGCTCTCCCCAGGGTCATCAGGCCCCTGCAACAATGACCAGACGGACACCCGAAGCCACCTTTACTCCTACGGCCGCTGGTCTGTGCCAAGAGGAACCTTCCACAGTCGAGGTTCCAGAAAAAATGAGAGCATGGATGGAACTGGCTATCTGCCAGGGAATTGCGGAGGGTCTCCAACAAATGTCCAGGCTTCTTCCCGAGAGCCCCCGAACATGAGTCTCTGTCCGCCAGATCCCTTCCAAGATCGGATCCTCCTCTCAGTCAGGTACTCTCACAGAGGGACAGCCCTCTTCCAGAAAGGGAGCAGGAGGAGGAGGAAGGGGGCTTTGATCATTTCAGGGAGGAGGAAGAATTTGAATTGGGGTCATCCCACTACAGTGAACCCATATCGGAGGCGGAGCCAATGGAGGGGGAGATGTCCGAGGATGAGGGTCTCACTCCCGACCAACCCGCATTTGTGGGTCTGTTTAAGCCACACCTGTACAAATCCCTTCTTTTCAAGGCAAAAAACATTTCTGGCCTATACACTCAGTCTCCCTCTGCCCCCCCTCCTCATCGGAAGACCCAGAGGGTTCCATTTTTAAGCAGCCCGCTGTGGAGGCTGAAGTCATTCTGGCTCCGCCCATTTTTTCCGACCTGGTAGCAAATCAGCTGGCTTCCACAAGGGCCCCTCCCGCCCCATCCAGCCAGGATAAGAGATTTTTCAACCTCGATTCAGACTTTTCTAGCCTTCTGAATACCCCCGAGGTTGATGAGCCCATTGTTGGCTTAGCATCCTCCTCCACCCCAAGTGATGCTCTGGAGGCTCTAAAACCCGAAGACAAGCGGGCTGAACTGGCCTTGCGCCGGGCTCACCAATCTGACGCTTGGGCCATTAGATCGGCCACGGCCGCTTCCTTTTTAACCAGGTCTTCAATCCGGTGGCTTCGTCAATTAAAACAGCACATCCCCACCTCTAACGTAAGAGCGCACCAGGACATAGCTAAGCTGGTGGCTGCAGTAGAATTCTCGGCCGACGCCACCTACCAATCGGTTAAGTTTTCCATTAGAGCCATAACTTCACACGTCACAGCCCGCTGCCTGCTCTGGTTCAAACACTGGCAGGCGGACATTAAAAACAAAGTCAAATTGGCCACCGCTCCCATTAAGGGAGACAAATTATTCGGCCCAGCTCTAGAACCCCTGCTAGTCGAGGGCCGAAGCAAGAAAAAATTTCTCCCCTCTCTTTTTCGGAGATCAGAGCCAAGAGTCCCTCAGCCCTTTTGGAGAGGATCCTTCCGACCCTTCTACCAGCCTCCCTTCCCGCCCAGATACCCGAGACCCCCCTCTTTTCTACCATCCCAACCCCAGGATTGAGCCGACTCGGGCAACAGGAGTAGAAGGGGCGGCAGCTACAAAAGACCCTTTAGGGGATCAGGGGGAAGACCCTTCCGACGCCCCAGATAGATCCCGTTTCTCGCCCCCCATTGGCGGACGTCTCAGACATTTCGCCGACCAATGGTATTCCTCTACCTCCGATGCCTGGGTTAGAGACACCATCAGGTTCGGTCTCGCCCTTGAGTTCCAGTCCGCCCCCTCCGACTTTTTCATGGTATCCCCCCCTTCGAAGGACCCCACCAAATGCAATTTGATGGATTCTGCTATTCAACAACTCCTCGACATACAGGCCATCCAACCCGTCCCAACCACTCAACGAGGGCGGGGTTTCCCACCTCTTCGTGGTTCCCAAGCATTCCGGTGGATGGAGAGCAATCTTAGACCTAAAACGACTTAATCGTCACTTGGTCCATCGCAAGTTTAAGATGCACACCTTGCAGTCTATTCTCCTGGGTACCAGGCAAGGGGACTGGCTCTCCTCCATTGACCTTTCAGAAGCATACTTACACATCCCAATCCGGCCCTCCCACCACAAATTCCTAAGGTTTTGTTACAACAACCACCACTTCCAATATGTGGCCCTCCCCTTTGGGTTGGCATTGGCCCCAAGGGCCTTTACCAAGGTCCTCGCGGCGCTAGCGGCTCACCTTAGGAACCTTCCCGTACGCCTCCACTGTTACCTGGATGATATCCTCATCCTATCTCCCTCCAGACACCAGGCAGAGAGGGACACCAGGGCTACTCTCTCTGCCCTCCAAGCCCACGGGTTCCTTATAAACTGGCAAAAGAGTCAACTGTCACCATCTACCCGAATTACCCATTTAGGGTCTGTAATCGATTCGGTCAAAGAAAAGGTCTTTCTATCCTCGGAAAGGTTCCTCAGTATCCAGAAATCTGTAAAACAGATCAGTCAACTCTATTAGACTTGTCTAAGTTACTAGGTAAGATGGTCTCATGTATCTCCATTGTTCCCTGGGCCCGTTTACACACCAGATCCCTACAGTGGTTCCTGCTTCCATTTCAAAGATCTGGCAGAAGCAATTCGAAATCCAGGGTCAGGGTACCTCCAAAGGTCCTCACGTCCCTCCTCTGGTGGACCAACCCCGCCATCAACAAAGGTCATTACTTCAAGGAGCCCCAGAGGCTCACCCTCACCACAGACGCCAGCCTATCCGGATGGGGCGCTCATGTCAACTCGCTCACGGCACAGGGCAGATGGTTGAAGACAGAACAAAGATGCAGCATAAATTGGCTGGAACTTCACGCCATCCACCTGGCCCTGCGCAGTTTCCTCCCTCAGGTACGTGGACGTCATGTCCTCATTCTCACGGACAACGTCACAACCAAAGCACACATCAACAGACAAGGGGGCACACAGTCCATTCGGTTGATGAGAGAGGCCGAGCGCCTCTGTTGTTGGGCAGAATCCAATCTCCTCTCGCTCAAAGCAGAGCATATCTCAGGAGTTTCCAACATCCAGGCAGACTGGTTGAGCAGGGCCACGGTGGACCAGTCAGAATGGCGCCTCCACCCGTCACTGTTCAGGGAGGCGTCCAGAATCTTCGGCCAACCGGTAGTGGACCTTTTCGCATCCCCGCTCAACGCACAACTTCCAAGATTCTTCTCGAGGTACCCTTCCCACGGGTCAGAGAGCCACAACGCGCTACGTTGCCCCTGGCCTCCAGGGCTCCTATACGCATTCCCTCCACTAGCCCTAGTTCCCAGAGTGATCCAGAAACTAATCCACGAGAAGGCGGAACTGCTTCTGGTGGCCCCCTACTGGCCCAGGCGCCTGTGGTTTGCGAACCTCCGCAATCCATCAGTAGCGCCCCCCTGGAGGATTCCCCCGGACAGGATCTCCCTCTCCCAGGGGCCCCTTCTGCATCCGGATCCCCAATGGCTCCAGTTAGCCGTCTGGAGGTTGAGCGGAAGCGCCTAAGGAAAGAGAATTTCTCTAGTCAAGTTATTGACACCATTTTATCCGCTAGGCGGCCCTCAACCACCCGGATCTACGATGCCACTTGGAATAGCTTCTGCAAGTGGTGTCATAAATCCCAAGTCAACCCACTCTCCCCCTCTATTGCACAAATTTTGGAATTCCTCCAAGAGGGACTGCATAAAGGACTTTCCCCTAACACCCTGAGGCGACAGGTCGCAGCCCTGACAACTGTTATCTCTTGCGACAATTTTGGCTCCCTTTCCCACCACCCTCGCATTAGGGCATTCCTCAGAGGAGCCACTAACTTATGCCCCCCAACTGTTCACCGGTACCCTACCTGGGACCTCAATAAGGTTTTTACTTCTCTCATTAAGCACCCCTTTGAACCTCTGAGGGAGTCCTCCCTCCAGTTTTTAACATTCAAAGTTGTGTTCCTGGTGGCCATTACATCGGCCCGGCGGATATCAGAAATCGCAGCCCTATCAGTTAGAAAGGACCTCTGCGTTTTTCACGCCGACCGGGTGGTTCTTCGGCCCGACCCTACCTTCCTGCCCAAGGTCAACTCAGCCTTCCACAGGGCACAGGAACTAATTCTCCCAAACTTTTGCCCCAGACCCTCGCGGGACAGGGAAATACTTTGGCACACCCTGGACGTGAGACAGGCCCTGCGCATCTACATCAAGCGCACTCAAACCTTTAGGAGGTCTGAATCCCCATTCCTCTCCTTTAAGCCCAAGACATCGGGTCACAAAGTATCCCCTTCAACCATTGGTCGCTGGATCAGAGCAACTATCTCTAGATCTTACCTGTCACAAGCTCTGCCAGTACCCAGTGGAATAACAGCACATTCCACCAGGAGCGTGGCTACTTCGGCAGCTTGGGCCACCCAGGCTCCAATCACTGATATATGCCGGGCCGCCACCTGGGCTTCCCCGTCTCCCTTCATTAGGCATTACAAGATCGACATATTTGCCTCAGCGGAGGCCTCGTTTGGCAGATGAGTCCTACAGAGGGTCCTCAATGACCCAGAGGGGCTTCCGACCCAGACGGAGTCCCTCCCGTAGGACTGCCAAGCTTTGGTATGTCCCACTCTGGATGCTCCGAGCAGCTCTATGGAGAATGGGCGTTGGTTCTTACCTGACACGCCCCTTCTCGGCGAGCTGCGAGGAGCATCCAGCCCCACCCTAATTTCTCCGTCTGGTGGGGAATCTTGTTTCGGCCAATGATCCATTAGTTGGTTAGGATGAGAACACGGCTTTTTCTTCTCGTCCTCGCAAAACTGGGGAACGCTACGTGGAGTCACGTGGAGGAGGAGGAGCGTTCCTCAATTCAAGCTCAGCCTGTGAGAGAGGAGTCTGAAGCACCTCCCACTCTGGATGCTCCTCGTAGCTCGCCGAGAAGGGGCGTGTCAGGTAAGAACCAACGCCCATTCTGCTTAGAAGATTATTCATCCTTAGGTACAAATAAAAGGCATGCCCAATGATTTTGAGATTTATTTCCGGATATGCTTTTATCTTTATCTGGATGTGCTTATCTTTATCTAAATCACTTTGTTGTTTTTGTTTTTATACAAAGTGGCATATTCCAATCCTGACGTTAGTCAGTAGCATATCGGATACATAACTGGATTATGCTGGTGAAACAGGTGCATACATTAGGTGTATTGTTAACATCTTTGTCCAAGTGTTTCTTAACAGAAGACCAATTAAGTCTGTTTCTTGGCTAATTTTTAATTTATAGCTTAGCTTCTGCTCTACTGAAAATTCATGCGTATTAGTGTTGAAATTGTTATTTGAAAATGAATTATTTTTTTAAAACATTCTGAGCATTCCACTTTGGAGCTATAGATGATTTTTGACCACAGTGAATACAATGTATCTTTGTTAACTGTCAGAGATCCCCCTCCCCCCCCAATTAACAAAAAGATACATAGATGAAGCTTTAAATGCTTCTAAAATTACTCTTTGGTTTTTATAGTGGCTTGTGTATGCACTCATTGCTTTATTCTGAGCAAGAAATAACCCCAAGCATAATTAAGTATCCAGATTCTTCAGTATTGTTACTCCCTGGTTGGTTGTTACACCATAGCAGATAAAGTGTTGGTTACAACAAATAAAGTAGTATTATAAACGAGACAGATAAAATAGTAAGATTACGTATTCCATCAAAGCACTTACTAATCTGGTTGTGGACAATGGGGGGCTGTAGTCCTCCATACATTGAAGATCTGTCAATGATCATTTGGAAAGGGATGAAAGCTTTGCTTAGGCTGGGAAACCCTGTGGTGGATATAAGACAGTGGCCTTGGAGGGGTCCTCTTCCTTAATTTAAGGAGGCAGAAGCTTTCAGCTGAAGATCTGTAAAGATTGCCATGGTATCTGGGAGATAGTGTCTGAAGTTACACATCACATGGCCTTTAAAAGTAAGCACCATTGTAACTGGTAATTTAATGGCTGTCTGCTGTATTTTTGATCAGCTACGCAAAAGATTCTGTTACAGAAGGTTAGCATAGATTACAGTTTAAGTAAAGTTTTCTGAGTCTTCGTAAAAGCAGTTCTAGGCAATGGCAGAATATCATCAGCTGTCTTTCATACCGTAGCCACAGGGGGAAAATACTTCTTTTTAATGAAGAAAGTGATAGAATAGCCACTTTAAAACAAATCATAAGAACACCTATGCATGAGCTGCGCCGTGGTTAGACTGCAGTATTGCAGGCTAATTCTGCCAACTACCAGCAATTCACTTCTCACCGGTTCAAGGTTAACTCAGCTTTCCATCCTTCCAAGGTTGGTAAAATGAGAACCCTAATTGTTGGGGCAATATACTGACTATAAAATGCTTAGAGAGGGCTGTAAAGCACTCTGAAGCAGGTTTATAAGTCTTAGTGCTATTTCTATTTCTAGAATGTGTCTTTTTAAAAAAAAAAAAAATGACACGGAGAATAAATTGTATGTAAAGAGCAATTGGGAAAAACATTTTCTTGCACAATGTTTTTATTTTTTCCCCTTCAGTTTTATTGGCCATTCCATAAAGCCCAGCAGCAGCAATGCATGCCCTCGTTTACAAAGTGTAACTTGCTGTTGTGTCTCTCGGCTTAAGGACAGATAAAGGACTACTCTCTCACTTCAGCTTTATGAATGACTATGCTCTCACTTGCTTGCATTAGCAGTTATAATCCTTTCATGCCAGGGTGATGAACTTCACTTTCTTTCACTAGGAATGAGAGCGGAATGACACTGTTCATTTTTTTTTTCTTTATTTTTTGCTTAAGGAAAAAGAGTTTACAGAAAACTGTAATAATAAAACAGGAGAAGGATTTACGGAAGTAATGGGGGAAATGTATACAGCACTTTCCTTGCCAGCCTAATCCAACTTTCTGGAGCTAATAGAAGGGGAAGAAGGGGAAGTGGCATGGAAAAGGTGAAGTCGCTTCATCAGCAAAAAGGCCCTTGAATTATGTGTAACTGATTGGCGGGAGAGGGGAAATTTTGAGCGTTAGTTATCTACTGTCTAGCTGTGAGAACTAGAAGATGTTTTTTTCTCCTTTTTTGGTCATGATTGCATTTTTATTTTCTGTTGCCAGCTAATTTGCAATGTCAATATAGTCTACTACATCTGTTATACTTTAGGGGAAGATAAGGTACAATTATATCAAGTTCTTTTTTCTTCTTCTTTGACTTATATCTGCTGCACCTTTCAATATATCTTGCTTCTTCTAGGAATAACCATGCTGTTCTTCCAGTTATAAAAATAGATAAAACACAACCATCAGTTTATATAGTAAAACAGCTCTCTTAAACATACCCATTAAGAAAAGAGTCTCAGAATCCATAATTTGAGCAATTATTTTACAGAATGCTTTATGGTTTCTGGAATTTATCTTTGGAAAAACTTATTTATTCTTACAATAATTTTAATTGGAGAAGTGAAACTGAGTGGACAGATTTTGCAACCCTTGTAATAAAGACTGTAAGTCATCTATGTTTTGCAAATACAGGTAGTATTCAACTTACAATCATTCATTTTAGTGACCGTTCAAAATTACAGTGCCATGGGGCTGGTGGCCGTTTTTCACACTTACAACCATTGCAACATCTGCATGGGCATTTGTTCTAAATTTGGATGCATGACTACTGGTATGTATTTATGACATTAAGACAATTTATGACACTGTCTTGGAGCCATGTGATCACCTTTTGCAACCTTCTGACAAGCAAAGTCAATAGGGAAACCAGATCTAGTTAACAACTATGTTCGTAACTTAACACCTGCAGTGATTCACTTAACAGAAAGCTAATAAAATGGGGCACAACTCACTTAAAAATTATGTTGCTTAGTGGACACTTTGGGCTCAGTTGTGATTATTGGTAGAGGAGACGACAATAATTGGAGTAGAATTTCTGTTACTAAGCAGTTACTAATCGCATAGTGTGATGTCACGTGGCTGCATTGCTTATTGATGGTGATCCTGACAGTCCCTGTTGCCATTAAGTGAAAATTGCAGATTGTAAAGCGAGGAACACACATGACTGTGACTTGCAACCTCCTGCAGGTTTCCCACAAGCCAAGTCAATGAGGTAAGGTGGCTGGGAGTTGCAAATCCAGGATAGCTTGCAAGCAGGCTGGAGGACAGATGAATACTATGGAACAAGAGGGGGGGTTGCTGCTGGGGCCCCCAAGTGCATGTAAAGCTAGGGAAGGGGGACGGCATGTAAGGCTGTGGACTACAAGATCTCAGAGATCTCACGCAGGTACTCCTCGACTTACGACCCACAATGGAGCCCACAGATTTCTGTTGCTGAGTGAGATATTTGTTAAGCGAGTTATGCCCCATTTTACGATCTTTCTGGCCACAGTTGTTAAATGAATCACTGCAGTTGTTAACTTAGCAACACAGTAAATCTGCCTTCCCCACTGACATCGCTTGTCCGAAGGTTGCAAAAGGGGATCGCGTGACTCTGGGACACTACACTGCAACCGTCATAAATACAAGTCAGCTGCCAAGCGTCCGAATGTTGCTCATGTGACCAAGGGGGGGAGTTGCTGCAATGGTCATAAGTATGAAAAACCGGTCATAAGTCACTTTTTTCCAGTGCCATTGTAACTTTGAACTAAATGAATTATTGTAAGCTGAGGACCACCTGTATTCCATTGCAGGGCTCCTCTGGAGATAAAAGCAGTGAAGCAATTTGGGACCTTTCCTCTGCTGGCTTTGCCATTGATCTGGCTTGTGAGAAACCAGCAGGGAAAGTGGCAAATAGTGATCACATGACTGTGAGATTCTGCAACTCTTGTAGGTGTGATCCAGTCACCCACCCAGGTGCCTGAATTGTGACTAAGGTGGTGGTACGATGGCTGGAACTTCAAGGACCGGTTAGAAGTACCACTTGTGCAGTGCCCTTGCTCTTTTGAACTGTTGCCAAAGAGGTTATTAACTGAGAACTACCTGTACTGTATTATGTTTTATTGTTTTAGATTGAATTGTTTTGGAATGAACAGATCTCATTATGTTTCCAAAAAAAAAAAAAGCAATGTTTATCAGCTGATAAGTGAAGAAAGTACAATTATCCAAGTAAACATAATCTAGTTTAAGGAGATAGGTATACAACTGCTTAGGTTTTGTTGCGTTTAGAGGAAGAGGTAACTGCCTTGTTTAACAACTGTCGAGTTAGGACACTGATGAAGAAATAAATTTGTGAGCAATCCTTGCAGTTATGACCTTTGCAGACCCATGAAGGAAAGAAAAGCTGAAGTAAAATTGTAAGCACAGTCATGGTTTCATTCAGCAACCACTTTGCTTTACAACTAAGTTGCCGGTCCGCAATTGCTGTTCCTAAACAAAAACTACCTGTATCTTTTTATGCCTTTTAAAGTACTATAGAGAAATTGTGGCTTTAATAAAGGAAGAAGCAGAAGGAAAGATTGGGGCAAGCAAAGAAGGAATAAGTTGGTGTGTAATTTGGGATGGGCAGGAGGTCAGTTATGTGGCTGGTCTGGTGTATATATAGCATTTGTCTGTATCTATCTAAATTAAATGAATCAATATAGACTTAGAAAAAAATTGCAACTGATGCAACTAGTTAAGGAATTATCTTTAAAGATCAGAACTATAGGCCTATTTTAGAGATAAGAGTTACTATGAACCTTGACCATTGATGACTCTCAAATAAGCTGGAATGCTTATCATTTTCTATTGATCCTTTTATCTCTCAAATACAGGCAAGGTCATCTATCTAGCAGAAATTTTGCAGTATGCCAAAATTTTGGCCTTTTGTCAACTGCTTTGCACACAAAGGAAGGTTTCACAAAGCAAATATGTTGTTAAGGGAGGTTTGGCAACTTCAGGAATGAAATTCAAATTAATGAATGAATTCTTGGAATAATTCAGCCATATCTGTTTAATAACAAGGCTGAGTTACCAGGGAGGGGAAGATGAGAGCATGAGCTTCCTTGAGAAACATATAATAGTGAGGGAGAGATTGATAGCTACATTTCTCATATATCTTTTTTGTTGTCTATTAAAATCAATTAATATACATCATCAAGATTTGTCACCAATGAGAACCGTATGGAATAGACACCTTTAAAAAAAAACAACGTTTAAATGTTAGTCTGGACTTTCACATTGCACTAAACCAGATTATGCTTTGCAATGTTGGTTTAATATCTTATGATTGATAATTTAACAAGTTGATTGTGTTATATTGAATAAATCATGGTTAAATACCATAACTTTGTATCTTGCATGATTCTGGTCTTGAACTACCTCCATTTTTCAAATATCGCCTCATGTTAAAAGTTCTTTAATGTAGCTCATTTTCTTTCAGGGATTATGTAAGAAGTGAGCTAGAATCCGGTTATGAAGGGCCAATGTACTTAGAGCCTCTTTCCATGAATCGTTTTGTGACAGCTTTAATCGGTGAGTACATCAAACATCATCACCTTCTATAGAATAGCAAGATTTTGCTTAGCATTGCAATAAATAAAATAGATCTTATGCCACCAATAACATTCTCTGAGTAATCCAGTAACATTTTATGTCAAGTTGCTGCATGCCCTGTGCCTCAATATGATCTTTTACAAACAGTAGAAAACAATATTAATAGCAACAATTTCTATTCTCATACACCAGTCTGGAGTATGAAAATAAGTCTTAATTAGCATTGTGTCACTTCAGCAATAATATACTTCTCTTTTTAATTCTTTCGACTTAAACTGGAAAGGAGGGTAGAAATAAATGATCCTGGTGCCATTATATTTTTTATCAGGAAATAAAGAACTTCTGAGGTGAGTTTTTGTGTATATATCATTGTACAGTCCTCAATTGTACAGTCCTCAATTTACAACCACAATTGAGCCAAACATTTATGTTGTTAAGTGAGTTTTGCCCCATTTGATTACTTTTCTTGCCACATTTGTTAAGTGAATCACTGCAGGTCTTAAATTAGTAAAACCTTTGTTAAGTGAATCTAGCTTCCCCATTGAGTTTGCTGGTCAGATAGGTCGCAAAAGGGGATCACATGACTCCGGGACACTGCGACTGTCATAAATATGAGTCAGTTTCAAGCATCCGAATGTAAACCATGTGACCCTGAGGATGCTGCAAGTGTCATAAGTGTGAAAAATGGTAATAAGTCACTATTTTCAATGCTGTTGTAACTTTGAATGGCCACTAATTGAACTGTTGTAAGTTGAGGACTACCTGTATAATTCAGAATAGCGTTCTGCTGTGTTGGCACCGAGATCCATTTAAAACATATTGGGAAACTATGATTTCCCATTGTGCAAAAAGTAGCTGCAGAAATCTACAGTTGTCCAATTTTTCTTCTTTTGCAACCACATGTAAGAATTCTGCAGAGTGGATAGTTCAGTACATAAGATCAATTCAAGCTTTGACTCGTTTTTGTTTTTTTAAAGAAGCCACAGTTCTTCAATTCAAATTCAACATTTATGAGTTACAGCTTCTTTAAACCTAAACCTCATATATGTGAAAAGACTTTGGGAAGCCTATGATCCAGTTTACATTGCATCAAATGGTGTTTATTCTATTTGATCAAGACACAGCTTTGTAACTGCACTGCAAGCTATCATGAGGGATTCTTTCACAGAGCTCTCAGATTACTTCTTTCTGGGATACCAGATGTCCAGACTGTGGAATCCCAATATCAAAACAACTGTTCTCACAACAGCTGTCCAGTCCTCTTTGATCAACATTGAGGATGGAAGCAGAGCTTCCCAACTATCAACAAAAAACATGAGTCAACCAATTTACAGAATTGAACTTGATACCATATTCAAGCTTGGAGGAGGATGGGCTTTTGGTTTTCATGATGACGTTGCGATTTTGGCTGGCTTTTTTTTTTTTTTAGATTTACAGGAAAAGATTGATAGATTCTTTTGAAGTAAAGAACATTCCAGCCCTGCAGCTCAAATGATTTGTCACCCATAGAAAGATTACAGCTGGTCTGACAGGAAATCAGTTTGCCGTTTAATAATGAAATCTGAACAGCTTATTTACTGAAACTGTGATGTGTGACCTAGTCTTGGTTTTTCATTCATTTTGTGTTGATGAATGGATAATGGCTTTGGAAGAAGTTTGCTCTATGGACAACTTTTCTGTCTCCCCTTTTGGGCTAATTTTCTGCCATTCATTATAAGCATGATTTATTTGTTCAAAGAGAGGAAGAAACATAAGTTTATTGCAACTTTAAAATATTAATGACTCTTCTGTCTTTCATATATCCTGCCAGTCCATATTTTACAGTTGTTAATTCTTTTGGGAGTATTCCCATATTTAATTTTGATGAAAACATGTACATGGTTTTTTTTAAGTGTGATTATTCTTTTAGTCCCTCTGCTAGTTTAGGAACTAATTCCCAGGGTATATTCTATAGATAACCAAACAGAGCCCCTCTGTTTGGAAGAAACACTATAGAAAAAGAAAGAGATGGGGAAGTCAAGAGGAAAGTAGGAACCAGATCACAGCACAATATGATGTGCAACTTCCCCTCCCAATTTAAGAACAGTGGGAACCGTAGCTGTGTGGATATTATGGAAGATTTGTTAAAGATCCTGATCCTGCTACAAAAGTCCATTTAGGGCAGGAGTGTAAAACTCGCATCATCACCGCATCATCACATGACATATCACGACTTTCCCCCCTCCTTCACTAAACTGGGCATGTGCATGGCCAGCGGGTGAGGCATCCAACCTGCAGGCCGCAAGTTTGACAGTCCTGATTTAGGGAATACAGCGTTACATTTGTTGTAAAACATCAGTAATACTCAGAAGATGCAATCTATAGTTATTACATTTAGTTATTACATTTTTATTACATTTCTTGGGATCCCCAAGAAATTTTGTACGTAAAGTAATAAATTTTGAAAAGGAAATAGGAGAAATCCCAAAATGATGGAATCTATCAGGCTTCTAATAGGAGACCAGAAGGGAAGAAGTTACAACACAAAAGTATATGCTTAATGTCCAGGCACAATCACACTGTTCATTCCCATCCTGATTTGTTAAGCTATATTCATTCTTTAAACCCCATTGATTTTTAACCATTTTAGCACTATGAGCTTGAGCATACCTCATGATTGCTAAATTAATCATAACTTGTATAATTAAGATGGGAGAAGAACAGAGAATTTAAAAATGCATTTTAATTATTACTTATCTCACAGCAAAATGGGGGTTGGGCACTTGGAAGTTATTCAAAATCCAGAGAGATACATTGAATAAGATTAGTAAACTAACTGAGAGACTTGTCAGCATGGAGGTAGCCAATATAGAAGCTGATGTCTAACTCAGCAACCAATATAATATTTTAATAAGATGACAGATGTTTATGCAGCTACTTTTAATGAGCTTTTAATTTCCAACTGTTTGAATATTTAATGGGATTGTACAGGGTTCAGAAATATTTTGAAATAAGTACTTTGGGCGTGACTTACGCATGAGTATAGTATTCTCTGTTTTCTATATAGTATTCTCTGTTTTCTACTAAAGCAGCCCTCTTTTTCAGACTCAGATACAGTTCTTTAAGCATAGTTGGCTTTAGCGATTCAATGCCTCAAAGGAACTGCAGCTTTGTTCGTGCTTAATAGAAAGATACTGTGCTCATAATAGAGTTATTTCTCTAAATCATTTCCAAAACAATTGCAGCCACATTATAGAAACATGTTTGCTGAAACTTTGTGGTTCTCGCTATTGTACCAGTTTATAATTCTGGAATAGTACTCAAAGTGCTACATGTTCTTTCTCCATTTATAAAAACAAACACTTCATAGCAAAGATACACAAATTATGTATCTGCATACAGTTTGTCTCAGAATACTGAAAGCTTTGCTCAAGCTTGAACAAGATAGTCACTGTGATATAGTGGTTAAGGTTACAGCTAGTCCTAGTTATGATTGGATTTCGGGGAAAACCCAAATTCAAATCAATTATAAGTATGCCTGAAAGAGAATTTATGGGGCAGATAAGGCAAGGCTTCAGTGTCTTAACCCCTTAGCTTATCCTGTCATGATCTCTCTAGTGAGCCACTCACCTACTTGATCTTCCCAGATCTTTCCCCAACTGTTGCCAGTCTCACTGATCTTCTTGGTCTTTTCCTCCTCTGCATTTCTCTTTGGAACAACTTCATTTTGGTCTTTATCTAGAACAAAGCAGTGTCATTTCATTCCATATTCAGACCGTGCTTCAGTTCAGACATGAACCATCTAAGCCATCTACAACATGATACATAAACCAGTTTGTACATCCCTAAAGTTTACCCTCGGCCTGGAAACACACCTACCACTCACTAAAAGTGACTTTTAGCATATACACTCTGCCCCAAATTACCTGAAAAGGAAATTGCTGAGATACATTGGAGGAATACATTGCCTTGGGCTGCTGGAAGGAAAGCAGAATGTAAATTTAACAGCATTATAAAAGAATTGTATAAAGAAAATCATTACTAAATATAGTGTAAGACAAAAACTGAAGTAATGGAAGTGATAACATTATTATAAGACTTGTTCGTTGATGAAAGTACCAAATACTGGCTTGATTCTCATGTTTGGCTTTTGTATTACCGTATTCTACACAATTCAAAGCGGTGAATATATCTCTTTCCTCCTATTCTCATCATAACAACAACTCTGTAAGATGGGTTGAGATGAGAGAGAGTAATTGGTCCAAGATCATCCAGATGGCTTTTTTGGCTAAGATGGGACTTGAACTCATGCTCTCCCAGTTTCTAGCCTGATGTCTTAACCACCTTACAGGGTCAACTTTGCATTAGATATCAGAAACAAGCACTTACATTCTCATCAGGGAAGTGTATTATCAATATTCAAAATGGATTTTGTTTAAATTCAAGATTATACATGGAAATTGTGGTTGCAAGTAACCTGATTTTCACACTGGTAAAGGCAGAATTGTCTTTGTTTTAATAAAACTACATTTACTGAGCCAATATAGTTAAGTTTGAACCTGCTCTAAGAAGGGTGTGAGTCTGTTATTTAGCCTCACTGCATTTTTTGCGAGCATGTAATTTGCTATTCTTAAACACTGGAAAGATGAAGTCAAACAGAATCATCAGTTTAAAAGTTTCTTTGAAGGTCAAAACTTAATGAAGAGCTAATATGTAGCCAATGACTAGCAAGGAAATGTAAAGATTTAAAAAACAATGGTTGTTTTATACTGTATTACGCCATTTGTACCTCAAGTGTGCTTTTTATTACTCCTAAGTATCATATCTTTTAGAGCAAGAGTTACTAGTGCAGTATAAGGGTCCTTAGCAATTATGGGTTGTAGTATGAAATTTATCAAGAATGCAATGTACTTGGAAGTTATTGAAAATGTTATTTGAAGTACTCTGCCTAAATACATAAGTAGTAGATACATTGTTCCAGTCTGGTCTTTTTCATCTCAATTTATAACATTGTTGTAATATTGGTGATTATGAGCTGATTTAGTTTATATAAATTACCCTTTAAGGGAAGTTTTCCACAAGTTGTTACAAATGATGAGCCAAGCCAAGTATATGAGGAACTGATTGTCTTCAAATTTTCAGACCACTTTACTTCAAAAGGAATCGAGCTTAAATATTACTATTTTAAAAAAAAACAGAGGTGCATATAGGATGATGTGTTATTGTCAAGAGTTGTTTTTTAATTTAGTTCATTTTTTTAAATATTTATATGCATATTTTGAAAAACTGAAAGTGAATATTCATAAACTCCCCGTTTCTGCAAGTTTCTGAGATTGGGCTATTGAAATTGGGCAGTAAAGAGCCAACTAAGAGCTGCATGTTTTCCCATAAAATAAAAACATATGTGATTTTTAAAAATGTATATGAGATCTTTATTCCAGTGGCATAAAAAGAAGTCTCCTTTGAGTCACGCTTGATTCCTGGTGATTTCACAGAAGCGCCAAGTAATTTTCACAGCAAGAGTAAGAAGACAGTTTGCCATTGCCTTCTTCAAGGATATAGAGATGATATTCCTCTTTTTAAAAAAGTAAATGGCCAAACCCATAATTACTCATGCAAGTCACTTGTCATTGCTAAAGGAGAGGGACAGTCAGAATAAAGATGTGATACTAATTGGTTGGGAGTGTCAGAGATAGAGAGGAAAAAAGAGTTATAAGGAGAAACTTTTTTTCTGCCTTTTTTTTTTTTTTTTTGATAAAGTGAAAGGATTTAACTGTTTGGTGTTCTTAATCCTTTGCAGGTCAGCTGGTGGTCTGCACTCTTTGTTCTTGTGTCATGAAAACCAAGCAGATCTGGCTCTTCTCTGCTCACATGCTCCCTCTGCTGGCCCGGCTTTGCTTGGTTCCCCTGGAAACTATTGTCATCATCAACAAATTTGCAATGGTGTTCACTGGCTTGGAAGTCCTCTATTTCCTGGCGTCGAATCTTTTGGTGCCATACAATTTAGCCAAGTCTGCCTATAGAGAACTTGTTCAGGTAAGAGCTATTTTGTAAACAGTACTGATGATACATATTTTTGGGGGTGGGGGGACCCTGACCAGTGTAAATTATTCATTTGTGTTTATACAAGATAAATATAGGTTGTCCTCGGTTTATGACCAAAATTGGGACGGGAATTTTTGTTGCTAAGCAAGGTGGTTGTGTGAAGTAAATCACATCCAATTTTACCTTTGTTGTGACTCATGATTGTTGTTAAGTGAATCACTGCCATTGTTAGGTAAGTCATATGGTCGTTAAGCAAATCCAGCTCTTCTTCCCCCCTCCCCCAAATTTGACTTTATCAGAAGCCAGCTGGGAAGATTGCAAATGGTGATCACATGACACCAAATCAATGCAGTGGTCATAAATACATGCTGATTGCCAGGCACCCCAAAGTTTGATCTCATGATTGTGGGGATGCTGCTACAGTCATAAGTAGAAGACCAGTTGTAAGTCATTTTCGTCAGTGCCATTGCAACTTCAGATGGTTACTAAATAGCAATAGCACTTAGACTTATATACCGATTTATAGTGCTTTACAGCCCTCTCTCTATTCATTCTAAATGAATGGTTGTAAGTTGAGGATTATCTGTATTTTATATGACATTTTAGGAAATGAGTGAAAACAAAACCTGGTAATATTATTCAATGGGTAGCTGGGAATTTTAAGGAAAAATATATATTAGAAAATACTGTTTTGTCCATACTAGTGTAAGAGATTTTAAAGCAGGAATTTTTACTTCCTGCTGTCAATTAGATACATTTTGAATATTAGTTGATAAACCTCTTGATTTCTCATTAGACTTTCAACACTGGTTTATAGCTGAATGTATGAAAACAATATTGATGCAGAAGAATGGCAATGTTTTGGAATAAAATATTTTTTTGTGTTTTGATTTTGTTTTTTTTTTAAGTGATGAAAAATGAGTGTGAGACAGGTTTAAAAGGGCTAATAATCATTTGGAAAGCTACATCCTGTATCAAGCTCTTTATTAAGCCTTATTTATTGGTGTAATTTTTTTTATTAAATAGTGAGTAAAGTACCATGGATTTTAGGTTGGACTGTTCTAATGTAATATCAGTGCCTGCAACTTTTTAAAATATTGTTTATCCCATCTTTATTATATTTTTATAAATAACAATGGCAAACATATGTAATACTCCTTCCTCTTTCTACTTTCCCTACAAAACTCAATGAGTTAAGAGAGCGACTGGTTCACACTCATCCACTCAGCATTAATGTTTAAGTTGGGACTAGAACTTAGTTTCCTGGTTTCTAGCTTTGTTCCCTAACCACTAGACCAAACTTTTTTTTTCCCCTGCTGACTTTTATCTTTTAAAATTTCACCTACAAACAGTGCATTTTGACATCATTCCAGGATGCTAAATCAGGATAGTCTTTCTCTTTTCTAAACATTGTGTGTTTGTAATAAATCCTTTGGATTAAAAAATACTATGACTTCTTAAGTTGTGAAGTTAATGAACCACTGAAATTGCTAATTGTGTTGTTGCAATCTCAAATGCAGCTGAAGAATTGAAGGCATATAAATAACCATCAGCTTGTTAATTAACAAGATGGTCTGCTCTCTTTTAAAACAGCAATCTTGTAACTCCATTTTCTTTCTGTGCCATTTAGGGAGAATTCAGTGGGTAAAAGTTATCAAAGCTATTTCAGCTAGTTAGTTTATTCCATGAAGAAGAGCCCATCCCAGCCAAATGCCCCTAGAACCTTTGCAACTAAAATTCCTATCATCTCTAGGAAAGAAAAAGACTGACCTAAAGGATGATAAATATCAATTAATGTGATGTTAAACATGTAACTAGTGCTACATTGGGAACTAGTCCCAAATAATTTGCTGAATGGAGATGTGGACCTGGGTCTACAGTTCAACACATTTTAACCAAAACAATTAGTTTGTGTCGCTTGAAGCTAAGGAAACTGCATAAAAGAAAAATTGTAAGATGAGTTCTTGGTTTGCCTGTGTATCCATTTTCTCTCTCTGCTGACGTAAAAGTTGGAATTAAAAGACCCTTACAGATCTGTTAAGTACAAACTGAACGACCATAGCTAGATCTGCTATTGGCACCATGAGGATGTAAATTACCTGAATCCTCACCAAAACCACCATGCTGTATAAGGATTAGATACCACTTAATTGGAGCATTGATGCATACTTTTCATGCTGTGGGCAACCTTTTCCTACTTCTGTGCATGCAGACTGGGCTGCCCACAGGACAGAATCCTTAATAAGCTGCCGCTCCACTGGAATTCTTCCAAATAGCCTAAGAGAAGAAACAACATCCAAGGGTTTTCTGTGTACAGATTTCTTGTCTTCCTTTTCTGTGTATGTCATAACCTCCTTAGAGTTTGTTCCTTAAATTTCATCCTTTGATTTAAAAGCTACCTGATTATGTCCTCATTGTCACATGTACAAACAGTTAGGTACGAAGACAACTTATGTCAGCATTTTACAAAACAGTTATTGCATCTGAAGAATTGGATCTATTTCATTTTTTTCGCCTTTTCTATGAAGTTCTGAAGGTAGAGAATGCGGCATATTTCTTTCATCCCGTCCCCAAAAATAACTGATTTCCAGAACCCCCCAAAAGGAGAGCATTTCCTAGGGAGGGAACTTTGCAGCTATTGAGAAATGCAAACCGTGTTATAGTTGAGGATCAGTGCCCATACTATCATTTTACCAACTTTCTTTGTAAATTACTCAGAATATTTAAGCTATTTAGAAGATACTATGTCCTGCAGTTTTTGTAGGAAAGATGCTAATAAAAAATAAACAGTGTTTGAGAATAACAGTGTACAGTGCCGAACAGAACAAAGGAAGAGTATTATATAAAGTAACATAATTGCCACAGAGTTAATTGCCCCCAATTGCATTTCAAGCAATTGGTATGCAATGTAATATAATTATAGCTCAGTGATTTTGTGTTAAGATTCTAATCTTGCGTAATCACTAGTTAGGAATAGCAACTTTTGTTAATAGCACATTGTAATCACAATCTTATTTCTCCTAAAAAAAGAAACTGCATGCTTTCTGATGCTTTAAAAAAAAAAACCTAAAACTTCTTACTGAAATTGAAGGTTTTTATTACACAAAGCCAGTCTGACAATTGACTCATCTTACACAAAAGTTGGTTCAGCTTACATTAATACTGAACTTGAAAGGGCCATCAGTAGATGAAAATGTGCAGCAGAGTCAATTTCATTTTGCAGGTACCTTTCCAGAGCATTTCAGTTCTAAAACCTCAATTCTTGGAGGGAAAAGTAAAGGTAGAACTAGTTGCAAAGCTCAGTCCATTGCATTCCTTGCAGTTCTCTTTGATAAGCTTCCCTGGATTTCTTAACCTGTCCCTTTGTCATGAAATCTTGGGAAAAGATGCTACAAATGTCTTCCGCGCTATTTAAAAGAAACAGCCAGGCAGGATTAGCCCCAGAACATTGGTAGAATTCTGTGAATTTTAGAAAGAAAACTTTCCATTTTTAAAGCAGCAAGGCAGAATGAAGAGTTAACATTGCTCAAAACCCAGCTGAATGAGACATTATCTAAACTCTTAACTCAGAGGTCTCCAAACTTGGCAAGTTTAAGAACTGTGGACTTCAACTCCCAGAATTCTGGGAGTTGAAGTCCACAGGTCTTAAACCTGCCAAGTTTGGAGACCTCTGTCTAAACTGATCAGAGTGAAAGATACCAATTAGCTGCTGATTTGCCAAAGACCCAGGAATCACATTTACTAAACAAATAATTCCTTCAACACTGTCCAACTGTTTACAAAATCTGAACTACTATTACTATTAACTTTCTCATCACTCCTTATTATCCATCCCCTCCCACTTGTGACTGTATGACTGTAACTTTGTCACTTGTGTCCTTACGATCTATATTGACTGTTTCCTAGTATGATTTGATTGCTTATTGTACCCTATGACTATCATTAAGTGTTGTACCTAATGATTCTTGACTCTTGACAAATGTATCTTTTCTTTTATGTATACTGAGAGAATTTGCACCAAGACAAATTCCTTATGTGTCCAATCACACTTGGCCAATAAAGAATTCTATTCTATCCTGTTCTATTCTGTTCAGAAGTTCTATTCTATTCTATTCTATTCTATTCTATTCTATTCTATTCTATTCTATTCTATTCTATTCTATTCTATTCTATTCTAGGCGATCCTAGAAAGGGAAATAGGAAAAACTAGTACGGGCCCCGAAGTGATACAGAATGGTGATGTTTGCTCACAGACTGCGGGTCCAGATAATGTGAATCTAATTCAAGATATTGTCCATCTTAAGCAGCTTCTTGCATCAGTTGGCCAAATGCTCACAAAGGAAAAAGAACAGTATCAGCTTTTAGACTACCGATTTAAAGAAGAAGATGAAGAAGACAACTCTGTAGACACCTCCAGAGTTTAGTTTTTTTATATAAGTTTTTTTATTTTATTTTAAATACAAACAATTCATCTTCCATTTAACGGTGTGTTGCCTGGGTGCAATAACAATTAAAATTCACAGCCATATTCATTATTTTAGTATTACTTTTCTATTCTCATCTTATTCATATACATAATATATCTATCACTATAACACTATAGTTTTATAATAAATACATTCAAATAAAGCAGTTTGGATATTTAAAAAAAAAAAAAACCCTTTCCCCAATATGTAATCAAATAGCGATAGCAACCGAATGCTTTTTAGTCGTTGAATGTTAGCTGTTCAGTGCTAGAGCCACAATGCCACAATGCCAGAGGCTTTTCTAGGAGCCAAGCAGACTGGTATGCTCAGCACTGCTGTAATTAAACTGGAAGTCACACAGATTTTAGGGGAAATCATCTCCTCCCCAGCTCAATTAGTCATTGGGATCACACTTCATTTCCCCCTTGTTTGCTTTTCCATTCCCACATTAATCCTCTGCAGCAATTCTTCCTTTGAGAAAAATCAATCCCCAGCGTGTCTGCCTGGACATGCTGCCCTTTAGGAAAGCTTCGTTTTCATTTCATTCATTCCATTTGCTGTCTGAAATGCAGAAAGGAAAAGGAAAAAAAGGAAAAAAAATGTTATTCTTTAAAAGGCAACAAAAGTGGGGGGGGGGGGGGAGAAACGTGACCACAGGCAGAATGTTTCTCTCTCTGGATCAGAATTTGGCTTCTGATCTTAGAGGCAGGAAAGGAAAATTTGGCTACTGACAGAGACGTGAGATGGTATTGGTCTGCCAGCGGTAGTTAAATACCCCCCCCCCAAAAAAAACCCTATATTCTGGGAAATCTACAAAAAGAGGTGCAATGTTCCCGACTCTTTAATATCTCTGTAGAAGAGGCAGTATAATAAAAAGTATGTCTCTGCTGCAGCTAGGTGAGAGTTGGGGCTTTATTTAGGGCTGTGAGGTGCCAAGTCATCACATGGGTCTTAATAATAAACAGAATTGTCATGCACACATCAGTGTCTGCACCATGAACTGTTAATTAAAGAGCAATAGCAGCAATATAACATAAAGGAGTGGGAGGATGTAGTGATTCATATTTATGTCACCCGCTTCTTTTAAACTTGAGTTATATGATTTGTCAGCAGAAATGTAGCAAAAAATAGTCAGTGTTAGTGTGTGAGCGTGCTTTGGCTTGTAAGACAGCATTCGTTTTTATTTATTTTTATCCTGCCTATAAATAATCCAAAGTAGTGAATATATCCAGTGCACCTTCCTCTTCCTATTTTTCCCCACAACAACAACCCTGTGAGGTGGATCGGGTTGAGAGAGTCTGAGTGGCCCAAAGTCCTCCAGACGGCTTTCATGCCTAAAGTGGGATTAGAATTTATAGTCTCCTGATCTCTAACTTGGTGCCTTAATCACCAGACCAAACTGACTCTCACTATGCATCTAATGAGATGAAACTGATTTTCTGATACCATTTCAGTTGTGATTTAGTCTACGTGGTACTAAGATTCCTTTGATCTCCTTGGTAGATAACCATCACCAGAAATTGGTAGGCTGTCCAACCTTACTGATTCACTTGGATTTCTTGCCAGCTTGTGATACCGGATCCTTCTAGGTAATCTAATAAGTTAGACCTTAGATGTACTGCTGTGGTCCTTCATCTCAGTACATGTCAACAAAATAGAGCTGGGAGTTATTGAAGGTTATTGACCTATGATGTCCCATAGAAGTTGGTCTTGTCTTTTATGGTGCTGAAAATGGTGATGGGTCATTCAGAGGGGAATGCCTGAGCTATACTAATGACAACAAGCTCTTCAATTTCCTGTCTTCTAACTGCAGTGAAGTGAAATGTTTCCTAATCTCCTAAAATATTTTCAACAGCTAAAAGAATCCAGAATTATCTGGTAATTTTGACTACTTACTTTGGCTATATAAATTTGATAAATAAATAAAATTTTAGTTGGTATGAAACTCAACAGTAGCCAAGTTGCTGACTGGTGCAAGGTACATTAATCGTGTGATGCTGCCACTGAAAGATTTGCAGTGCTACTAGTTGTCAACTGGACAAAATTTAGGGTGGTTGTGTTCCAGGGCAATGATGAATGGACCTACTTCTCCCACTGTCAGGAGCTTGACTATCAAATGTAGTACATAATAACAGAGTTGGAAGGGATCTTGGAGGTTTTCTAGTCCAATCCCCTGTTCAAGCTGGAACCCGTATCCCATTTCAAACAAATCATTGTCCAATCTCTTTTTAAAAACTTCCAGTGATGGAGTACCCACAACTTGTGGAGACAAGTCGTTCCACTGATTAATTATTGTAACTGCCAGGCAATTTCTCCTTAGTTCTAGGTTGGTTCCCTCCTTGATTAATTTCTCCTTCATGGCTGCCAAGCTACAGAATGCACTCCCTAAGCCATTTGCTTTCAATTCTTGGGAGTGTTTAGGGGAATGTCTCTTTTGCCAAGCATCTAGTTATTAATTATTTTAATGACTGGGTTATTTTCTGATTTTAACTGTTAATTTTGTTTTGATGTATACTTTATAATAGTAAACTGTCTTGATTGCTGGAATAAACAGAAAGGCAGGCATAAATTCAATGAATAAATATAAATTCCAACCTAATGCCTTATAGATGTGTTACATACTATTTATCTAACTATCTATATCTATATCTATATCTCTATCTATCTATCTATCTATCTATCTATCTATCCATCTCTATCTACACACACATCACACACATGTATGTATGTATGTAACATTCAGATAACACTCAATAACACTTGTACTGTACACAACTCATGATCTAAAGCCAGATGGCAAATGCTTGTAGATGTGGGCCAATGTGCATGGAAAATAGTGGGTAGGGAAAGCTATCCCATTGCAAACGCTCATTCATTTGAGGTAAACATTCATGAGGTATTTATTTGGATTGATGTTTCAGAATTGAATAAGAAACTCATATCTTCTCTTCCAGATAGTAGAAGTTTATGGCTTGCTGGCCCTGGGGATGACTCTGTGGAACCAGCTGGTTGTCCCTGTTCTCTTCATGGTCTTCTGGCTTCTACTGTTTGCTCTTCAGATCTACTCCTATTTCAGCACTCGGGATCAGCCAGCCTCTAGGGAGAGGCTTCTCTTTCTGTTCCTAACAAGGTAATTAGCAATTGTCAACTCTTGGCCTTAGTTAATCTATTTGAAAAGGGCTGAAAGCTCTGTTCTACAAATGAGATGAAGCAGATAACCACATTCATCTCACAAGCATCTCTCTCTCTCCTCTCTCTCTCTCTCTCTCTCTCTCTCCCTCTCCCCCTCACTCCCTCCCTCCCTCCTTGCATTGTTTCTAGATCAAAGAATTGTGAAGGTCTTTTGTAATATTTATTCCCTCATAAAATAAAATGTTTATCTTAGAGAACAGTGTTGGGAGAAGTGGGTTTTTTTTTAGTAGTCAAAATGACCAGAAATGGGTGGCTTTGGTATTTTTTTTAAGCTAGAAACTGCTCAGTTTAGGTGTAATCTTTCCCCATGGAAGAGTTTATTTGGCACTCTAATTTATTTGATCTCAGCATTACGGACCCTTAGGATCATACATTATACAATTTTGTGTGTTCTGAGCTATTTAGAAAAAATGTATTAGATAAAACAATCTTCACGATTAGAGGATTTGAAAAATTGCTCTTTTTAAAGACTGTCCTCAAAACTCTTGGTGTAATTGAATAAAGTGTTAGTGAACAACATAGCATGAAATGAAATGAAATGCTGGAAAAGAAATAGGGATGATTCAGATGAATTTCCTCCACTGAAGATACTCAGTTTGCTTTTATATAATAAGCCAGATGAAATTGTTTGAATACTAGAAATAAGTGGAATTTATTCTGATGATGATTCTGATTATTTGAAGGGGGAGTCACCCATAAAAAAGACATTTAGACTTTATGTGACAATCTGGTTTCTTCCATTATAGTTGTATTTAGTTTATAGAAGGTGATCCTTGGCTCCACAAAATCCTGTCATTGTATAGAGAAAATATCTATCGAATAGTTCTAGGAACTATATCCATTATATAGTTTGCCTAACAGCTATTATCTACTTGTTTCAAATGCTTGGATAAACGGGAAATGATGCTACAAATTCCATCTGTTTAATTTTGCATCTTTAGAAATAATTCTGAATTGAAGTATCGTTGAACAAAAACTGAATGCATTTTGGAGTTACCAATGATCTTGCATTAAACTTCTCTTCCGCACATGGTCTTCTCTTTGAATACATTTTATCCAACAGCATGTAGTACACCTGGTTGTCCTTTATATTAAGAACTCTATGGATTCTAATGTTGATGTATGCTCTTTTCCCTAGTATTGCAGAATGCTGTAGCACTCCTTACTCCTTACTGGGATTGGTGTTCACTGTCTCTTTTGTGGCACTTGGCGTTCTAACACTTTGCAAGTTTTACCTGCAAGGCTACCGGGCATTCATGAATGATCCAGCTATGAATCGGTAAGCACCCAAGTAACAGTGCCTCTAACCCTTTAAAGGCCTATCCCATGTTTATTATTCCAAAGCAAATTAAATATATTGCACAGTGTAAACTCTTTAAAACAAACACCCCCAAATACCTTCAGATACTATTTTTAGATACAATATATATTTTCTAAGAAGCTTACTGTTTATTAATAGAAGTACAACTCTCCTTTTGTCCCACCCGTATACTTATACTGCTGGATTGGGGAAAATTTCTTTAACTCGTTTGGAATCTCTGGACTCAAGATAGGCTAGAAGGATCACTGAATCCTCTTCTTATGACCCTACTTTCTAAAGTACAGCATCTTTGCTACCTCAGGTGGAATTCTCATTTGCTTGCCACCTTGATGTATAGCTTTCTTTTCATTGTTCCTCCAGTTTCTTAGCTCCACAATGTATATTAAAAGATGCTAGTAGCATTGCAATTTTCAGAACTTATAGCAGTGTTTTACAACTTTAACGTATATGGACTTCAACTCCCAGAATGCCCTAGTCAGCATGCTGACTGGGGTATTTTGGGAGTTGAGGTCCACACATATTAAAAAAATCACCAAGGTTGAGAAACACAGACTTGTAAACTTCTTTCTATCACCATTTCTCTTTATTTCAACCTAAAAACCTGCTTTCAGTTGTATTCAGCAACAGATGAAGCCTTTTCCTTTCACCAGAAAAAAATAGAATAGCAAACATTAGTCAGGTGTTCTGTAGAACAGGGGTCCCCAACCTGTGGGACGCGGCAGGTTATCAGTCAATGGCCTGTTGGTGATCAGGCCGCATGAGTGGCTGGCCAATGCGTGCACTTATGCGTGTGCATCCCCATTTGCTCTATTGTCGCCACAGGCACTAGCATCACAGCATTGCATGGGCACTTGCCATCCCGTTTGCACGGGCACATATACGCATGAAGGCACCTGCCCCTCTCCCCCCTCTGGGCCACCAACCCAGAAAGGTTGGGGAACTCTGCTCTAGAAAAAGCTTATTAATCTATAGAGAATTGGGACTTGAAAATGAACCAAAGTTGGAAGAAATCAAAAGTGATTTGGGACCATTTCAAGTGGAGATCGCATGAACAAAACCATCCTGGTTCATATCGTTGTCATCATAATGACTAAAATACGTATATATTTCTTGCCATGTTTAAATTATGTGGGTAATGTTCAGGAATGTGCAGCAAATATGAAATGTATTCAAACAAGACAAGATAAAATATATTTATGTGACACCCGACTGTACAAACTCACCATAGATTACTGATCTATAGATTAGAGAGCTGTGGTTTAGAGAGGTAGTGACAGGCAACATTTATTCATTTGAGTTATTGATGAACAACTAACATTGAAGGATGGTGCTTTGCCTGTCTATCCAGCAAATTCACAAATAGCTTAAAGTCAAGATAAAATCTCCCTCTGAGAATTGTTGAGCAAGAGTCCTTTGGCTGGGATCATCTGATAAGGGCTACATCAGAAGGTTTCGAAGATAGTTTTATAGTAGTCACATGCTTTTAAAACTGCCTCAGATCCCCGAGAACTACAGTTTTGTTCTTGACCTTTTTTTCATTGCCTTTAAAAATATATCTACAAAGGGGGATGACAGAAGGAGTCACACTTTTGATCCTGGCTGTGCAGACTGGACTCATTGAGTTACAAGTGGTGCATCGGGCCTTCCTGCTCAGTATTATTCTCTTCATTGTGGTGGCATCCATCCTTCAGTCCATGCTGGAGATCGCAGACCCCATTGTCTTAGCTCTGGGAGCTTCAAGAGACAAGTAAGTCAATAGCATTCAGTATAGGCAGCCATCATTTGATTGTTCTTGTTCTGGATGTAAATATTTTATGTCTTGATTCAGGGCTGATAATTTAACACAAGCCAGACTTCCCCAATTCCGAGGCTCACATACTTTTCCTTCATGCACTGTTTTGGGACAATTCAAAGGACAAGCTACATTTTTTTTTTTTTGCTGCTATAGTTTACAGAGCAAGCACAAACCATAGCTTAACTGATGTGGACAAAACAGACAGCAGTTTGTCTGTCTGATAGGGGGAGCACATTTTTATAGGGGATAAAATAGCAATATGGATAAGATGGTTTAACGTGTTGTGTCAAAGCAACCATTATGTTCCACGGGGCATGGTATCTCAGGTTATCTTAGGTTCATATAGGTCAAGGCCAGCATGGCTTTAAAATAAATCCAGGTTAAGACAAGCCATGGCTTACCATATGCTATCGTGAAGGAAGAAGGGAGCAGCTGAGCCTAACAGCCCTTGAAAGCTCCACCACAACCTGGATGATTTCTGTTCTTTGCATCTGCAGAGATGAGATACAATGATGTGCAGATAAGTTGGGCAGTCTCTCTTCTGGCTGGCCTTATGTCTATTGTATGGAAAGAGTTCTCAGGCTCCACACTGAAGGTGGAACAAACTTAACCAGTAGCAAGAAGAATATATGGAATGCATATAAAATCCAGGGAAAGATGGCGAGTGACTGGAGAGAGTAAAAGAAATATACTTTTATCAGAAATTGGTTCTAAAATTGGGTTAGTGCTGCTTTTCATCTTTTTATATTTCCTCTCTACTTCACTTTTCCTCTCCAGGGTAGCCAGAAAGGACTGTATATATGAGGAGGTTTATTTTTATCCACTGGGCCTGTTATGCTGGAGGTCACCTGTTAGCGGCATCTGTTGCTTGCACCATGTTGCCATTAAATTTTTTAGCAAAGGGAAATGAGGACAGCAGAGCTACAGGAGAATAGCTAGCTTAATTCTGCAGGTTGATACTGGCACATGGGAATTCTGATTAGCTGGTTTCAAACCAGATAGCTGGGGAAAAATCTGGAGGAGGGGGAATTATAGTGCATTAATGTTCTTAAATATTCAGTTCTGAATCTTGTATCTTGAAGTCACCATGAATGATTGATAGTACAGTATTGAGGCCCTCATAACACATAGATGAGATTGAAGAAGCATGTAATTAGCTTAGTTCAATTGAATTGGGTCATGAAATAAGAAGCAGTGTGATTTGCCATTGTGTAATAATGATTGATCCTATGAAATTGAAGGCTGACCACACATTCAAATTATATCACAAAGTGTTCGGCATTTCATTTGTTGATGTTCACCCATAGATAAAGGAGCTAAGCTGTTAATTTTGCGGTCTGTTTTTGCATTCCCTAACATCTACTCTTTGAGGCAATTTGTCTTATTCTATTATTTTGGGACTTGATTTCCTTCATTCACACGCATGCGGAAGCCAGATGATTGTATAACTTCAGCCATCCCAAGTGTAATACGATAATGCGATTAGAATCCCAATGCAGTTTGCATTCCAAAAAATACTGTTCCAATAGAAGAGAATATAAACCAAGACAGCGTGAATATGCATGTCGTTCCTGTGCATTTACACAAAATTTCCTCAGCAGTTTTGTCTTCTGTTCATTCCACATTCATTTGTACATTAAGCAATAACGTGCTGTCCGAACTTTACTCTCCCCAGGTATAGGTGGGTGGAAACCTCACATTCTGAAAAAAAATAAAATAGAAAAGCAGTTAGCCTGGCTATAGTCAGCCATTCTTCTCTGTGCATAGAGAGGCTCAACCAAGGCAGAATATGTCACACATCAATGGCTTCTGAACTATGTTCAGGTTACCAGAGTTTAACCTGGGGTAGTCTTGGTGGTAGGCATATGTTATTTTTGTTGTCCTAACACATCTTTTACCTGAGCTGCTGATGATTCTGAGGATTAGTTTTTATGTTTCTTAGAAATTAAGATTGAGTCAGAAATTCCAACAAATCTATTTGAGGCAATGCCCGTTACATGAGCAGTCTAAGATTACAAAATAGCATGCAACTATTATGTTTCAAGAAATCCGTATCATGCAAATTGGATGTTGTGGTTGTTGTCAGTTAAAAGGGAGGTCAGGAATAACTATCCATGATACTAAAGCCATGTCTCATGGGCAGATCTGAAAGGTCTTGTGGAAGACATATATTCTCCCTTGTATGGTTAGGAGCGTCCAGGCAAGGGTTAACTCCATCTCCTAGCCGATTGGATCCTCTGTATGAGCCTGGACAAATAAAAATCTGGACAAGTTGTGAGGAAAAAAAGTTAATAGTAGCCAAATCAGGAACTATTATAGAGGGCTGAATGGGCATATATCCTCAGAAAATTCGATTCAGTTCCATTGAGTGGTGATTTAATTTAAGACAACAGGGTTGTAAGAAATGGTACTCTGCAAATTAACTGATAATTGCAGCATGTCAGCATACAACGCATTTCCAAAGGAAGGTTTTTGTTGCATTATAATATTCTCTTAAGGCAAGGTTGTCAAAGGCAGCCTTCAGATACTACGATCAGGTATCTCCCAGATTCCTCCAAATAGAGCCACCAAATTGTTGAACTGTATTCAAAGAGAAACTGTGAGGCACAGATGGGTGCTACTTACATACTTTCAGGATAGAGGAAGAAATGGAAATTATGATACGAAAGACACCACGTTTGAAAGTGGGACACCGTGAGTTCAAGTCCCACCTTAGGCATGAAAGCCACCTGGGTGACTTTGAGCCATTCACTCTGTCTCAGCCCAACCCACCTCACAAGGTTGTTGTTGTTGCAGGGAAATAGGAGGAAGAAGGTATGTTGGATATGTTTGCCACCTTGAATTATTTGTAAAAAATAATAATAAAGGTGGAATCCAAATAAATAAAACCATGTAATCGAGCCAGTCCTTTCTGTGATTGCATTGAAGTTTATTCTCAGCTCTAAAGGGAAATTTCTTTTTATAGGAGCCTTTGGAAGCATTTTCGCGCTGTGAGTCTATGTTTGTTCTTGCTGGTTTTCCCAGCTTACATGGCCTACATGATCTGTCAGTTTTTCCACATGGACTTTTGGCTGTTGATCATCATTTCTAGCAGCATCCTCACTTCTCTCCAGGTAAGTTGTAAGGGCCTCTTTATTCCTATGATCAGCAAGAGCCAGTCAGGTGCAGATTGAGCAAGACGTTGAAAAAAGTAGAATGCAAAGGAGCATTTTCCACCTGTTCTCTTAAAGGAGATGTGCAAAATATGCAGCCCAAGGATTGCCTACACTGATCGATTATGTGGCATCAAATTATTTTTGACTCCTAGCAGATAGAAACACAGACAGACATAGATGTGCAACAATAGTTTTCCTGTTTTTTCCTTTTGAATGAATAAGGCCAATAAATTATTATTTTTTTGTATTGGAGAGATCTTTGGGATTTGGGAAGGGCAAAATGGGTCTTTTAAGCTGTGTGGTTCTTAAGGCATCCCTTTTGCCCTTAGAACTCCTTAAGATTTCTCATTGGCTTGTGCCCACATCTTGCCCATTTTTGGCGTATGGCCCTTAACATTCTAGACAAATCCTGTTACAGCTTTTGAGCTAATGAAAGTTGCACCTTCCTGCTTACAGCACTTTCTATTTCTGGCCAAGCACAATATACCGTGTTTATATATAAATAAGATATATATATATATATATATATATATATATATATATATATATATATATATATGTGTGTGTGTGTGTGTGTGTGTGTGTGTGTGTGTGTGTGTGTGTGTGTGTGTGTATTTTCTTAAGTTTCGCTGGTACTTTCATGTATGGCATTCAGAGCTTTGTTGGAGTATTTTTCCCGTCATAGTAGTGGTGCTTTTAAAGTTGTAGCAACGTTCAGCAGAATCTCATCTGCCATCATCAGGCTTTTGTATAGTGTATACATTATACACTATACAAAAGCCTGATGATGGCAGATGAGATTCTGCTGAAACGTTGCTACAACTTTAAAAGCACCACTAACTATGACGTGAAAATACCCGAACAAAGCTGAATGCCACACACACACACACACACACACACACACACACACACACACATATGTGTGTGTGTGTGTGTGTATACACATACATCCATACACACACACGCGCCAAGCACACCCACCCACACACACATCTATCTATCTATCTATCTATCTATCTATCTATCTATCTATCTATCTATCTATCTATCTATCTATTTATCTATCTATCTATCTATCTATCTATCTGGTGCCACCCGCGGCACATGCACAAGAGGCAGCAAGTGCATGGGTGCTGACAGTGTCCGGCAGCAGCTGCAGCCTGACAGTCCCTTGGCTGGTGCACTCTGGAGCTGTGCAGCCCATGCAGAACAAGTGAGTCTGAGCCCTGACGGCCCTCTAAGCAGCAGGCAGAAGCACAGGGGGGACGCATGTCATCCAGATGTGCTGCGTGACTGCCTGCCTCATTGTAGCCACAGACAAGCAAAGTCAGATGATGGGATGAAGTAGGTGGGCGGCCACACCGTCTGTCTTTGCAATGGCACATTTGGTGGGCTGGATTGCATGTCTCCCTCTCGTGCCTCTGTCTCCACCTGCTGCTTGGAGGGCCAGTCCAGCGGTCGCAGTGCTCAGACTCACTGCACTGCGCAGGCTGCATAGCCCCAAAGCATGCTGGCCAAGGGGCTGGTGGGCTGCGCCTGCTGCTGAAAACTGTTGGCACTACGTGCTCTCCGTCTTCTGTGCTGCCCCATATCCCTCTCCCCAGGGCTAACAATCTTAACTGGGACTTATTTTGGGGGTAGGGCTTATCTTATGAGCATCCAAAGATCCTCGTTGGGTCTTATTTTCAGGGAAACATGGTATTGGCTTATTTTGTAAAGATTACTAAAATACGTCATAATAAATTTATGCCGTGTTTCTCATATAATAAGGCCGGGTCTTATTTTTTTTTTGAGCCCCCCAAAAATGGCTAGGCCGTCTTTTCGGGGGTGACTTAATCCCCCCTCTTGCATCTTTGGGTGGGCGGGCAGCGATGGCTTGGATGCTGACCTCGGCGTTGGTGGGACACTTCGTATCGGGGTCAACGCAGGCAGCACATATCAGGGTGTGCAACAAAAGTACTTCCTAATGGCAAGCCCCCCCACCATTCCCCCCCATTTCGCATGTTTTAATATAGGCCTTAATTTGGGGGGAGGGGCTTAATTTCATTTCATGCCTATAAAACATGCTGGGACTTCCTATTGGGGCAGGCCGTATTGTTGGAGAAACAGGGTATCAATATACAAAATATCCATTGCCAAGGAAATATAAATATAAAATGTTGGCGCCAGAACATGGAATAGAACCCAGCATTTGTATTTCATCTGCAATGTTTGTTTATTAAATTTATATTTTTTTTAAAAAACCCTCACTAACTCAGGCGTGTGGTCAGAGCATGTGTTGAGCTCATGATCAAAAGTCTGTTTTATCCAGGTGTAGAGCAGCTCTCAAACCCTGTACACAATCTTTTTTCTTTCTTTTTTCTCACAGGCATATTTGCAAGCCCTGGATTTGAACTTTGTTAAGCAAGATTTCATTTAGCATCTGGCAATAATAGCAGTTGATTTATAAGATTAGTAATTTTCAAAAACTATATAGGCTAACACTGAAAAGCTGCAACCTTGTGATTTGCCTGCTTTAATCAAAAGCTGTGGGTTTTTTTTCCCCTCCTTCAGGTCCTGGGGACACTTTTCGTTTATGTCTTATTTATGGTGGAAGAGTTTAGAAAAGAGCCAGTAGAAAACATGGATGATGTTATTTACTACGTGAACGGCACTTATCGGCTGCTGGAGTTTCTCGTGGCTCTTTGTGTTGTGGCCTATGGCGTATCAGAGACTATCTTTGGAGAATGGACTGTGATGGGCTCGATGATCATTTTCATTCACTCCTACTATAATGTGTGGCTTCGGGCTCAGTTGGGATGGAAAAGCTTTCTTCTCCGCAGAGATGCTGTCAATAAGATCAAATCACTGCCCACTGCCACCAAAGACCAGTTGGAACAGCATAACGATATCTGTGCCATCTGCTATCAGGTAAACGCTGTGATTAAGCTGAACTTCCTCAGCTCTGGCTCCTTGTGGTATTTTATATAAAAAAGCTGGAGCTTTGGGTTTGATTTAAATTCTAAATCCAAGCCGAGCTGGGAAATTGCCTGCTGACAGAAATTGTCAGAGCTGTGTAACAAAGGGTTACACAGATTGTGTGCCAGAACATAAGACCAGTTTCTCCAGTTGCTGAAGAGAAGAGGAAAAAGTGGACAATTATATGAACGGGGATCCTACATTTCCATATTTTATGCTACATAAACCTTACCTTAAGCCAAAGTTTAAGGACCAGAGAAATGCCTCAGCTTTGCTAGCCAACTGCTGCTTAGCTGCCCCATAAAGCGCTAACTTAACCAGCCTTGTCACCATTTGGCATAAAAAATATAGAAAAGCCGGCTGCTGAGGTAGTGTCCACATCTTTCATTTCGCAGAGTTGAGTTAACCGCATTGATTTAAAGGCTAGTGTTGTGTAATGCTGAAATGCCCACACCGATCACTGTTTTTGTCAGCTCAAGCAGAGTGGGGGTAGAGCAGGGGTGTCAAACTCACAACGACGACATGTCACGTGGCGTATCACAACTGTTTCCCCCTTGGCTAAAATGGGGGTGGGCGTGACCAGCGTATGACTCATCTGTCTCATGGGCTGTGAGTTTGACACCCCTGTGATAGAGGGAGAAACGGGATGAGCTAATGCAGTATATGTCATCTTAAGCTCCCAGAAAAGAAGGAAGGTAAAAGTGGGATGAAAATATAACAATATAATATGATATTAAAAAAAATAGTAACTTGAGTATTAAGGGTTTCACTTTGATATTGGCAACTGAAACGAGTTATAGGATGCTTACCTAGGAATAAGATGTTGGTAGGTGAGTCCCAGCATCATCTTTTTTTTCTATAGCCTCCTATAGTTCAGGTGGGTTATTTGTTTGTTTATATGTTTGCTATCTAATCTTATTAGTTTCTACCTCTCTTGGCAATGACAGTTGCAAAATCCATCCAATCAGTCAGGCCTATTCCTAGCCTCTTGAGAGAACAAGTTGACCAGAAATTAAAACGCCAATTATCTCAATTGGTTTTTGCCATTTAAGCAATTTGCAATGAAACTAAAATAAGCACAGAGGTAGCACTTCTGTAGCATGCTTTAAATTCCTCACAGGTTCTGATTGTCACTTAGATTTTCCTTTTAAAAATTCCTCTTTATAGCTTTGGATTGGTTTTGAATACCAACATTCTGGCCTCTGTATGATTCTTCAGAAGCAAAATGTGTTGTATATATTCTAACTGGAACTCTAAAACAAATCCAAATCACAAGTGAATAGCCATAGTTGTGTTTGAGTGTTTGGGAATCTGGTGTTTCTAAAGAAAAGCATTTTTGGCAACAGCTCGTAGATCCTGACTAAATAAAAAGATCAAGTGTCAGGATATCCTCCACAAGGGATAGAAAGTTGTGAGTCATGACTATTCCTGCAGCTTTGTGAGATCACGTTTTTGAAGGAGGAAGATTCCTATTGCACTTCTGCAGCAGCAGCACTTCAAGTTTTGTTTGCAGATGCAACCCAGAGCAGCAATTTGATGTGCAGTTGAAGGATAAATAATGATGATCTTACAGTGTTTTGCATTCTGAAGATTCTTGAAATAGCCTCAGAAGCTCAGCACATTAGAGTACTGATCACTCTTGCTCCTCCAGCTCTAGATGACAGTAGTGGTTCTCCTCATGATGCTTGTAGAAAAATGCTGAAACACCCCTGCAAAGCACGTTTAACTGTAGAGAGCCTACTTTTGAGTAAACAATTTGTGGCGAATTGAAATCAGCTTGTTTGGAACCAACACAAGATTCTTCTTTCCATCTTTATCTATGAAGGGATCTAGAAGTAGGATATACCATGTTTTGCTTTTGATTGAGCATAAATTTAAGAAGCCAAATAAGATATACCTACAATTGCATTGTGTGCCCTTTCTGCATAGAATTACAGTGTCTTGATAAATTTGCCAATGTAGACTCACTGTTAGTACATTAACCTTTTGATGTAAACAGTGCCTACCCAGAATGAAATGTTAAGCTTCATGTTTTTTGATATTACATTTGACTCAGGCAGAGAATATAAAGTCTCAGTATGGTGCCCTCCAAATCTACTGAATTTCAATTCCCATTAGTGATTGAAAATAACGGGAGTTAAAATCCAATATATACAGATAGCACCAAATTAAGAAGTCAGGCTATATGTAAATAATGACAAATAAAAATGTCAGCAGAGACTAGATGTAATGATTGTAATGATGAATATTAGACTTGGGAAATGTATTTGTGGTTAATTAATATGTCATAATGGTGCCTCTTCCTTTCAGGACATGAAATCAGCTATCATCACACCCTGCGGTCATTTTTTTCATGCGGGCTGCCTTAAGAAATGGCTGTATGTGCAAGAAACCTGTCCCTTGTGCCATTGCCAACTTAAAAACACCACTCAGCCCCCTGGGCTTGGACCAGATCCAGTGCCACAAGTAAATCTTAGAGCAGAGCAACGTACTATTCAGCAAGAAGCTACTGGAGCCCCCAATATTCAACACCAGGAAGGGAATGGAGTTGAGCCTATGGAGGATGGACACGCTGTCATAGGGCAGGACTCTGTTGATGTCAAGGAAGATTACAATACTTTGGACAATGCATCTTCCAGTGAAGCCAATCACGTAGCAACTGCCCCAGAAGGATTGGCTGAAGAACAGGAAGAGGTGATAACACAGGATCTAAGAGGAGGCATCCAGAATTGAACTAGTAAAGGCTGGTGCAAAAATACCTACTCCAGGGCTCAGCAGACAGAGTCTTCTCCTTTTTCTCGTTGTGAGCAAGTGTAATTCTCAGAATGCTGGCCAAAATGTATTTATAATATCCCATGCTGATTTCTGTGAGCTGCTTGGTTCCACTGGAAACTGCTTTTAGAATCTGCCTCTGTGTTACAAAAAAAGGCAGAATCTGGGAATCTGAGTTGAATGTTTGGGGCTGAGAATCTCAAGGGAAGGAACACAAGAAAAGGGTGAAGAGAGACAGACAGACAGAGAAAGACAGACAGAGAGACTAGTGAAACAAAAGTCAGTATTGCTCATATTGAAATGAGAAAATTAAACAGAAGGACAAAAGTAGTATGCATGTCTCCTTGGCTCCTCATTCTGCAGCAAATGGAGATCAGTTAAGAATACTGACCAAAATCATGTAGAGGCCTGGAGTTCAACAATGCCAATATGGAGGACTGTGTTGGACTAGAGCAGTGCTCCAGTATGTTGTGGGGTGGGGGGGGGGTAATGCTTTGGGCATGTCAGATGGGGCATTTACATTCATGTAATCTATAGCAATCTTGATTTTTTGTTAATGCTGGAGTATTCAACACTTAAATGTTTAGTCTTTTTTCATTTAAAAAGACATTTTGGATAGTACAGGCAGTATGAAGTAAATTAAAGCTCCAGTGACCTCTCTCTCAACTCCACCAGTGAGTTCAGGAGAGTGATGTGAGGAGTTTTAGGCTGCGGATTGAAGCCTTCTCAGTGCTGTTCAATTACATATATAAATATATATAAGAAAACACACACACACATACATACATACATACATACATACATACATACATACATACATACATACATATTATTTCTTGCAGCTGAATTAAAGCAGTATTAATCTCCTGGCAATATTTGCACCTTTGGGAATGAATACATAAATTGTATGATCAAATGCCGCAAATGCCAATCCTAAGGCTCTTAATAGGATCCCTTCCTATTTCTCCTTTTGCCCCTTCTCCCTTGACAAGATTGTGCGTGTATTTAAATTTTTACATTCATCATGGCTTTTTAGGTAGAACTGGGAGGGGGGGGTGGGAGCTGACAATTTTTTTATGTGAATTTTGATATGAAAAGGAACGAGTCACTTATTTATACATTAGGCTTGGCACTCAAAAAGAGTGGATATTTTTTTGTTTTGTGAATCGTAGACATTTTATTTTTAGTAGCAAACTCGTGTGTAGACTGACAGACATAACTGTATGTCTTAATAAACGTTTCAAGTTTTTTTTTTACATTTGGTTGTTTTTCTTCATAGAGAAATTTTCTTAGTAAACACAACAGACTTGAGAGGAACATGCTACCCACAGACTTGCCTTCCAGTAAACTATCATGATTGGACCACTCTAAGAAGATGGGAATGTTCTCTCATTGCTCTTTTTGATCATTTCCTGTCTTATCATCCTATCTTAATGACATGTTAACATTTGTTCTGCTAGGTTAGGCATTCTCATGACTTGTTCAGATAAACGGCAGGTGTCCACTTGCCCATAGCTTCATTGCAGAAAGTCACACCTAAGCTGGAGTGCCTGTTCCAATTGAATCTTGAGAACTGCATTTCAGTTCCTTAAAGTTTCAAAAAGAAAAAAAAAAAAGCAACAGTGGATACTCACTCTGACTGGAAACAGAGGCACCTAGGCCAAAATAATGTTGTCCTTGTGTATTTTGACTTCTTGTTTTATGGTATTCTTGTGCACAAAACAAACTTCTGGCTTTCCCATTTCAAATTACAATTGGAGTTATCTGCAATCTATTGTGCTTTTGTGTGAAATTAACATATTTAATAGAAAATAGCATGGCTTATCTAGATTCCTTTGTCCCTGCTATGTAGTTTTCTGTATCCTCAAAAGTCACAAAGTGAATGCCTGATGCTTTGTGTATATACTGCTAAATGATTCATTATTTTGATAACTGATCACTTATGTGAAAATCAGGCAAGGTCAGTCATTTAAAGTCCAACTGAGAACATTTTTTATTTAAGAGAATTATGAGTTTAAAAAAGTAGTTTTATTTTTGAATTCATCTCACCTTTGATTTATGGACCAATTACTTTAATCTTAGCTTCACTAGCTTTTCTTCTGGAGAAGGATACCCTCACAATGCAAGTCATTTTTTGAAGGTGCTCACAGAATATTTTAAATATTCCTCCAGGTTGCTGGCCAAACTACTTTAGGAAGAAACCTGTTTGTAATGAGATGCCCTGAGGCATTAGAGAAGGCACTAGCACTTGGAAAGCATTATGAGATTAAGAAGAAAATCAAGATGCAACTAGCAAGATGAATATAAAAAATACCTGAAGTATGATTAAATTTATTCTAATTGTCCCAGTTTTAAATATTAGAGTTGCCTCACTACCATAAAACTCCAGAGGTATCTGCAACTTTAATAATGATGGTTTACTATAAAACTCTAGAGGTATCTGCAACTTTAATAATGATGGTTTACTATTTGCAGCATTCTTATTCAGCTGCCCTAAGCAGAATTAATTTAAAAGGAATCAATATAACTTCTCAGTATATCTAATTACAATCTGATTGTTTTCTATGCAATGTGTATTGTAATTGTTTATCTTCTCAACCCTGAGAAGGAAGTCAATATATTTCCCATTTTATAGATGAGGAATTGTGGCTAAAAAATGCAATCCTAAGCAGTTTTATCAAATATAAGCACTCAGAAAACAGATTATTTGACCAGAAGAGCACCAGTTCTGCCCAGAAAGGAGGCAGATGCACATTTAGAAGTACAGGAAGGCAGAAGAACTTTGGGGGTGACTTTTCAAAACAGTGAAAGAAAAAAATAGCATGTTAGTGGAATTCTTGAGTGTTGTGTTGTGGACTGGGAGAATCTGGGACAGCAAAGTATCAAAATCAAAAACCTAAACAGCAGCGATAGATGGGACATGACTTGGCTTGATGTCTCCCAGTATTGCACTGAATGTGCTTAATTAAAGGTGATTGTATAGCTGTCCAGTCTTGTAGAATAGGCAGGGGTGGGTTTCTACCGGTTCTGTCCACCTTTGTAGAACCGGTAGCTCTGAAGAGCTGCTGATGTTTTTGCCCACCTGCCCACCTGGGCTCTTTATTTCCTGATCTTTATTTCCTGGTTTTTCAACTTCAGCTGCTGAACGAGGCACTGCTGCAGTTGAAAAAGCAGGAAAAGAGGGCTGTTTCAAAGGCTGCGTCTCTGCACATAGCATGCTGATGACGATTTACAGGCGCGGCTCACAGTGTGCAGAGAAGCTTGTAAATCCTGAACTGGTAGTTAACCCTGTCGTATCCCACCCCTGAGAATAGGGACTGTAGGGCAGGAACTCATAAAATGCCTTTGTTGCCCATTAGTTCCCCATCCTCTGAACTCACTCCTTGGAATCTCCAGAATTCTCCCCAAGGTACTTTTTTCAAGAGGCAACTGTTTTTTCTTTGAAGATGTTTCGCTTCTCATCCAAGAAGCTTCTTCAGCTCTTTAAAATACCCTTGGGACAGCCAAGACCTGGGTGACTGAGAACTTCCATAGATCTTCAGAATTCTCTAAAACATTTTCTCTTGAGTTTCAAATTGGAGCTTCTTAGGAGAGTGAAAGGCTTTGAATGATCACTGGGGGCGGAGGTTGAGTGAGGGCAGATTGGTGGTTGCTTTATCAAGCTTTTTTTTTTTTAAAGACATATATACAAAACATAACTTACACAAAGGCACAGTACCTTGCTTTGACAATTCACTATGAAATTCCCAATCCTAATTAGTTCTACTGGGTACTCGGTCATACTCCTAGGCCAATGGTTAAATGTGGCATAGTTCTAATTTGCAGCAAAAATGTCAGCTGGTCAGGCTGACTAAGTTGTTTGGCCTATCCCTGATATAGCTTGGTCTCTGGTGGCAAATGCATTCAGAGCAAGGGTCTTCAAACTTGGCAAGTTTAAGACTTGTGGATTTCAACTCCCAGAATTCCTGAGCTAACATGACTGGAGGAGGAATTCTGGGAGTTGAAGTCCACAAGTCTTAAAGCTGTCAAGTTGGAAGACCCCTGATTCAGAGAATATAATTCAGCAGTAAATATGACATGCACACTGGTGTCATGCCCCTGTTGGAATCTGATTCCAAGGGGGAGGTTGAGCAGCTGACAGGGAGTGGAAGTGTGGCTCCAGTGGCTGTGGAAGACACTGGGGAAGGGCACAGTCCAGCTGGGCATTCAGAGGAAGACCCAGGGCCATCCCCTCTTCATCCTAGGGCATGCAGGTAGGAACGGAGAAGGGAGCAACATGAGTTATGTGGGTAATGGGGGAGAAAAGGGCCCTGATTCCCTTCATTAGCTGCTGCTGGGAAAATAGGATTTTAAAAGGGTGTTTGCGCACAGCACCTTGCTGGAAGCAAAGCATGAATTATCTTTGTCAAGTCTTATCTGGGTTCTGGCATCCTCCCAACTGTGTGTTTCGTTATCTTTTGAAGTCAGCAATTCCTTATCCTGCCCTGTCTCGTTAATTGCTGCAGCTGTGATTTGTGTTGGTTTTTATTTATAATTATATGTACTTTGGGTTCGGACTGAATTTCTTCCCTTTAAAAACTGTTCTTGGGAGAGTTTTGTCTCCAGCCGATGATAACTGGACATTGGGGGCCACGTTGGAGGTATTAAAGGGATTTTACCTACTTTTGTGACTTTGTTGCTTTTGTGCCACACCCCGGGTCATCACCACTACTGGCTTCAGGAAATTAAAGGGTAAAATATGTCAAAAGGATCTGCTGGGATCTAATTTCTGACGATTATAAGATAGAGGTCGTGATACAAATAGGGGAAAGAGGTGTGGGAAGATTGGGATTAACAAGAAAACTAAATTGAAAATGGCCATATTTCTGCTTCCAGAAGCATCTATACAGCACTATACAGAATTGAGCAATGGTTATGATATATATCAGTACGCTGTTTGAAGAAATGGCAGGATATAAATCAAACAAGCAAAATGTAGATTGTACAACATTTTAAAGGAAGCTTAATAAAAACCAGCAAGCAAATCTTAAAATCTGGCTTGGAATGTAACATCTTTCACCATCTAGGTCTAATCCATTTACTCTCTCGGCTATAGAAAAGGGCCCGATGTCAACTGATAATACAAACATAAGGATTAATAGAGACTCTCCAGAAAGTGGGAAGCGAGTGGAGTGATGTAAAAATGCAGAGTTTGACCAAGGGATACTACCTTCTAGAAATCCACTTAAGAGACCAGATTTCCTCCCACATCCAATTGTTGATTTGATTATGGTAGTCAGAGGCAATTGGGAAAGCTTAGGGGAGTTTCCTTTTCCATTCAACTGCTTCTTTCCAATAGCTGTTTTCAGATAACACGCTACCTTCCCAAAGCTGCAGTCCTTATGTAAAAAGATTCTGTGCTTTTCAAACGTTGGCGAGATCTCTGTCAATGGAGTTGGTGTTGGGATGAAGACTTGGAACATTGACTCCATCATTAAGATTCTATAGCCATCTTTTCCCTTCAGTGATGGTAAAATATTAAAGTCATTCTTAAATGATGATATAATGCAGGCCAAGAAAAAAAAAACCCTACAATTTTCCTCCTATACGTCCAGAAATAGAACTTCCAGGCAGAGCTCAATTTCTGCTGATTATATAAGCAAGTGGCTACCATCTCAAATCTATTTCCAATAATAGCCCATAGTTCCCTCATAATTTATTTTGAAATGTCTTTGATTCCCTATTGATCCATTTCATCCATTCTCTTCTTGTCCTTCTACTTTCCTCAACTTGCTTCAGTAGTCATTTTTTTTTCTATCCACCACTATCCTCCATCACCTGTCTGCAGGTTCTTTACTTCTGTGGAATAAAGTTGTATGTGTCAAATTGGAAATCTTTCAGCCTTGCGCTAGGATTCCAGTTTGTCTTTCAGATCTGGTTCTCAAATTCACTCTAAATAGACGGGGAAGATAGGATTTTTGCCTTTATCTTTTCCTATATGCATATCTTGAAATACAGACAAGGCAGTGGTGGTACTCTTATCAGTTCTGCCCGGTTCTGCCGAGCCGGTAGCAGTGATGACCAGCAGAGACTGAACCGGTTCTCTCTTCCACTCTGCTGCTGGGCCCACCACCTGCCCAGGCTCACATACTTATCTTTATTCCCTGCTTTTGAAGTGCAGCTGCTTTGCGCGGCACAGCGGAGCGCCCCGCAGCAGTTGCTGAAGCGACAGGGAGAGTGCAGGCTTGCAGGAGGTGAGTTGGAATGCCTCTGCACCTGCGCAAAGTGCATGTTTGGCGCACGCACATGCAAAGTGTGTGCATGCGCACAAAGCGCACCCACCAAGCCACGCCCACTGAACTGGTGGGTAAAACTCTTTGAATCCCACCACTGAGATAAGGGAGATTTTCTTGCATTATGTCAGCCACCCAGCCCAATGGCCCTTCTAGTTCTCCAAACTTAATTCTTAACAGTAGGTTCTTGTTCACTGTAAAGCTTCTAAAGTTTAATCAGATAGCCTGACACATCCATTAATCTCCCTATATTTCTCATTATGGCATGATCTTTCAGATCAAAAGCTTTGCCAGAATCTGTAAAGCAAAGAGAAAGTTCATTCTTAGATTATCTTGCTGTCTCCATTATCTACAGTATGTTACATTTATCTGATATCTATCTCCCATCTGTCCCTTTGCCGGTTTCTGAAAGTTGCCTGTTTATTTGACATTACTTTCTCCAATGTGTGGCTTTATTCTTCTTTGTGAGATTTTAAATAAAGCTTTAGGGCAATGCCCAGCAAATTGCACGTTCTTTTGCTTCTCCTTTCTTTGGCTAAATGCACATCAATCTTTTTCCTAACTTTAAGCTACATTAGCAGAACTGCTGGCTCTTTAAGGTCCTGTTTTCTTGCAGCCTCCACTCATGTGAAGTTCATCTGCTTGGTGCTTTCCTGTAGGATCACTTGTCCATCATCTCTCACAGCTCACTTTCTATAGAACGGGTTTGTGAATATATCCTCTTTCTGCAAATATAGCTGTAATCTTGTTTGTAAAGAATTAGAATATCTTCCTTCCACCTTCATTCAACCTTATTCACTATATTAAATTTTGCCCATGAATACTCTGGGTTTCCTACACTAGCTCTCAATGTTGTTATGATTCTTTGATCTCCAAAAAAACATGCTTCATTTTCATTTTCTTGTTACTTTTTCTACTTGTGGACACTGAATTTTTCTTCGAATTGGAAGCCTTTGTTCAATAGCTCCACTTCCACTTTCCATCTTCTCTTAGCTAACAGTACAGCATTGTTTAAAAGTCACTTGGACCTTTTCTTTGAAATCTTGGGATTTTTTTTCCTCCTGCTTATCTCCATGATGTCTCTTATCTTTTTCTATAGCAGGGGTGTCAAACTGGCATCCCATGGGCCGAATGCGTCACACGCCCACCTCAGTTCCGCGAAGGGGAAAAAGTTGCATTCAGAGTGGGCGTGGCCAGCTCAATGTCACTCATGTTGGAGGCACCTGTGGTGGCCCGAACACTCTGCCAGCAAAAAATGAGCTCTTTTTTCACTGGCAGAGAGCTGCAGAAGGCCGTCGCAGCCTAAAATGGAGCTCGGGAGGCCCAGGAGCCAGATTTAAGCATCCGGTGGGCTGGATCCAACCCCTGGGCCTTGAGTTTAACACCCCTGATCTAAGATAATCTCCCTTGGCCACATTTCAAGACTTCAAGGTAAACAACGCAGTATGCATAGGAATAATACATCATCAGACAACTCTTGTTTGTGTCTAACAGACTCTCTGCCTCATCAGATTTTGATTTCTTAATAGCTTAATTAAGGAAAAATAAGGAATCTGGCACCACCCAACAAAATACCAGATTTACTGTATGTTAAAATAGCAGGATTTCTCTTTCTCCAGCTACTAGCTTTATTTATTTACAAAATATTTTCCCAACCCATTTATATGGATTTTGGGTAATTTACAAAATAAAAACATCAATGATATAACTGTCACATTATCCCAAAAATATATTTCCACACCCACTTATCCTTCCTGGCTAACTGAAGGAACCTAGTTGAGTCCACATTGCAAGTAGTGGACCTTGTAGTACAAAACTTCCAATCTGTTTGCTCCGTCTCTTTAAGTTCAAAAGAATTCTAGATCACATTGTGAGACTTGCCTGAATCTCCTCACTTGTCCAACTGCAAATGAGTGACTCAACCCACAAAAACGTATCATGTAGATTCCATGCCTCACCCATCCTCAACTAAAAGATGGGTAGGAATCTGCAGGTGCCATATACACATAGGCACAGGAAAATAATATTGCAATTCCAACATTTCTTATAATGTTTCCATAGATAGGGTCAACAAATATTCTTATCACATATACTTGTTTTAGGATAGAATAGAATAGAATAGAATAGAATAGAATAGAATAGAATAGAATAGAATAGAATAGAATAGAATAGAATAGAATAATAGAATAGAATAAGCAGAGTTGGAAGGGACCTTGGAGGTCTTCTAGTCCAACCCCTTGCCTAGGCAGGAAACTCTACACCACTTCAGATAAATGGTTATCCAGCATCTTTTTAAAAACTTCCAGTGTTGGAGCATTCACAACTTCTGGAGGCAAATTGTTCCACTAATTAATTGCTTTAACTGTCAGGAAATTTCTCCTGAAACTGAACGTAATATTCCAAGTGTGGCCTTACCAAGGCATTATAAAGTGGTATTAACACTTCACATGATCTTGATTCTATCCTGTTTATGCAGCCCAGAACTGTGTTGGCTTTTCTGGCAGCTGCTGCACACTGCTGGCTCATATTTAAATGGTTGTCTTGTGTGGACTTACATAGTGGTACATGAGGAAAACTGGGAAAATAGGTCAAGAAGCACTGCTTAGGGGACAATCAGACAAAAGGCAGCATAGCCCATAACTGGACAATGGCTCAGATGAGAGGTTCAGAAGAGATCCTCCCTAACTTCTCGGACTGTAAAGAAGACAGCAGAAGAATTGTTCTTTCAGACTTGCAAGGTTCTAGTAATGTAGCTTTACAATAAAGAAGCATTAGTTCATCTAGTCATGTTTCTTGTCTGGTTTTCATGGTAAGGCTGACTTAAATCAATAGGACGGCAGAACTTTTAGCACTCCTTGCTGAGGCCCTCCCCAAGACTTCATTTTCTAATGTTTGGAACTGACGAGTGCTAAATACAGAAACATACGTGCAGAATAGTTTAAAGGAGGGCCAGCAATACATTTAGGCCTTATCTGATGCTCCTTAAAGAAAGAAGAGAGACACAGGGCATAACTTCCTTTGTAGATCAGAGTGAAATGTTTTCTTTTTTAGACCTCTTCTGAGCTTCCCTTAGCTTTGCTTTCAAAGCTGTGAAAAGAAAACAAATTCCCAGCTGGGAATGCAAAGGATTAAGCTTTTATTTATTTCCCCTGCTCTGAGCTTGTATTCTGTACTTGGAAAGGAAATGTCCTTGAAAGACTGGTTCCTCCATAAACTATTCCAGCTTCTGTTTGTTGTTTTTTAAAATGGAAATTATTTTTTTAGTGACCCAGCCTATACGGAAGTGGGTGTCGATAAGTAACACAAGAATAAGAAATGATGGCCTGTAATACTGGAAGCAAAACATCTTGTTTTAAAATTAAATGTGCACATTTAATGGGGTTTTCTTTTTCAAATCAGTCTTGGATCATGCCCAAGACTTCGACTTCTTGGAACGGAAAACAAGACAAGAACTGCTAATGGAATTACATGCTATAGGTTTGCCTTTATCTAGTCAAAGTATCGCTAAGGCTATTTGACAAGCACTTACACAAATCTGGAAACCAATATTCAACTCGACAGTTCTTACTGAAAACCCTCATTTCCTAATGCTCTTGAAAGTGGATGGATTACTTCTGTGCTCAGATTGGACATTTGCTTCCCCAGTCATTTTTTAGAATGATTCCCTTGTTCTGGTTCCGGTCCTTTTGGAACTCATTCTCCATCAGAAAAAAAAAGAAGCTGTTAGAAAATGTGGGACTCACAATTGCGAAGGGCCTCTGTTACAATAAAATGAGATAATCAGTTACAAAGCCGAGAACAATAACGGTTCCAGAAAGAGTGATACTGATGGTGTTTTCATAATATGATCAAAGGTCCTTGATAATGATTCATGGTTTCTTTTCCTTATAAAGGAACCTGTGAACCCCCTTTACCCATGCCAAAGCCTTCACTTTTTTAACAAAGCCAATGCAGAAATAAACATTTCAAATGATACTGCAAATGAAAGAATCACATGTTTCATAATACTTGTGAATGCAGTGTTGGAGTGTGATGGTCAGACTTGAATCTAAAATTATATTGTGCCATTAATCTTATAAGTCATAGAATCATAGGTCTGAAAGGGATCTTTAAGGTCTTCTAGCCCAACCTCCTGCAGGAGATCTTATATAATCCTGGGCAAATGATTGTCCAATTCTTTTCTTGAAAACCTCCAATAATGGAATGCCCACACAACCCCAGAAGACAAGCTATTCCATTGATTAATCGTTTTCCCTGTCAGGAAATTTCTCCTTAGTTCTAGGTTGGATCTTTTTTTATACCCATTACTTTGTGGTGTCAGCTCAGGTGCTTCGAGAATCATTTCTTCATCTCGGTGACATCCCCTCAAGTACTGGAGGGCAGCTCTTGTGTCACCCCTAATCCTTAGCTTCAATAGGTTAGATATACCTAATCCTTTTAACCATCATTTAGCCTCCAGACCTCTTATCATCTTTGTTACTCTTCTCTGAACACGTTCTAGGGTGTCATATTTTTTGTATTTTCAGAATTGGACGCAGTATTCCAAGTGTGGCCAGTACAGAGCAGTATCATATTATCACTTCTTGTGATTTTGATGCTATCCCTCACAAATATGCTGCTGTATTATCTTTTCCAGGGTTTTCCCAGGTATAGATGTCAATCTGATTGGCCTCTAATGTCCTGGATTCAATTCCCTCCCTTTTTGTAGATTGGAATCACATTACCTCTTTTCCAGTCTTGTGGGAGTTTCCCCATGTAAGAGAAACTTTGAGAGATTACATTCAGTGGTTCCAAAATCACTTCTGCTGGCTCCTTCAGAACCCTGGGATGAAACCCATCTGGTCCAGGTGATTGTATTTATCCAGGGTGGATAGTATTCTCTTACTAGTTCCCTGACTGCATTTTTTTTAAATTTTTTTATTGGTTTTTAAGACAAACATAGACAAACAAAACATAAAACATCAAGCCATTTTCCATATATATACATACAATGTGTTGGTTGGTTTACAAATTGTTTTGTGCTTCCATTTTGTAGTCTTCAATTACAATTACATTGTATATACTCTCATATTTTCAATCAAATATTAAATACATTAATATCATTATTAATCAATCATTTGACTATACTTTTATTCATTCATGTTTTACAAAATAATCCATATTTTACTTAATTTGTTTTATGACAGTTCATATTATCATCTCAAATCTATCCTACAATCATTTTGTAGATATAGTAAGAAAATACATCTTTATATATTTATTATTTTCTAAGAATCTACATATTTCATTACCATGTTTTATTGTCTAACCATTGATAGAATAGGTCCCAAATTTTATAAAATTGTTTATCATCTTGTTCTCTGATTTCAAATGTCAATCTACTCATTTCAGCACATTCCAATATTTTCTTAATGATTTCCTCCTGCAATGGTATTTTCTCATTTTTCCAGTTTTTGGCAAATACAATCCTAGCCGCTGTTAATACATTTACAATCAGGTATTTCAATTCTTTACTATATATTTCAGTTAAAATTCCCAATAAAAATATATCTGGTTTCAAGTCTATATGCTTTTTTGTCATTTGTTCCAACCACGTGTGGATTTTAGTCCAATATTTTTTAGCATCCGCACAAGTCCACCACATATGGTAATATGAGCCAGGTGTTTGATGACATTTCCAACATTTTTCAGATTTGTTCTTGAACATTCTTGCTATTCTTGTCAGGGGAAAATGCCATCTGTAAAACATCTTATACAAATTTTCTTTATATGCTGTTGACATTGTCATTTTATTATTTTGAAACCACAATTTTTGCCATTCCATATCCAAAATTCTTCCCCCAAGCAATCATTGTTTCTTTAACTTGTTCATCTTCTAGTTTAATTTCTAATAAATATCCATACAATTTTTTAATCACCTTTTCATCAGTACCTGTCAAAATCTTATCTAAATCAGTCAGTTTATCATAGAAACCTTCTGTTTTAGAATCTTTATCATACCTTGAATGTATTTGCGCATATGAAAACCAATTCATCTTTATACCTTGTTCCTCTAATTTTTGTATAGATTTAAGTTCACCCTTTTCATTCAATATTTCACCATATCTAACTGTTTGTTCCTTTTTATATATTATAGGATAAGAAAATGCTTCAATTGTCGATAGCCAGACTGGAATTTTCAAATAACATTGTCTTTTAGTCTTCTCCCAATTTAACCACAGAGACTCCCGTATATAATGTCTTCTAAAATACCCCTGTGATTTAGTTCCTTTATACCATAGAAAAGCATGCCACCCCAACAACAGATCATGTCCTTCTGATTTCAACAATCTAGTATTTCTTAATGTTATCCATTCCTTAACCCACATCAAATATATTTCAACACAAGTTTATTTAAATCTTCAAAATAATCTTTTCAAAGCCTAACTGGAATTGTTTGGAACAAATATACAATTTTGGGTAATATATTCATCTTGATTGTTGATATTCTCCCTATTAATGACAGTTGTAAATTTCCCCATTTTGCCAAATCTAGCACTATCTGCTGCTTAAGTTTGATATAATTATTCTCTTAGTGTACTGCATCTTGCTATCAGATGTATCCCCAAGTACTTGATCTTATTCGTGACCTGAATTTTCAATAGATCCTCCAGTTCTTCCTTTTGTCTTGATAGCATATTCTTTTTCAAGATCTTTGTCTTATCTTTATTTATTTTCAAACCAGCCACCTTTCCATATGTCTCTATCTTTTCTATCAATTTTGATGCTGTTTCTAGTGGGTCTTCTAAAATGAAAACCAGATCAACCGCGAATGCTTGCAACTTAAATTCTTCCTTTTTAATTTTCATCCCTTTTATATCCTTTTCTTCTCTAATATTTCTGTTTAGCACTACCACGGTTAACAGAAACAACAGAGGTGATAGTGGGCACCCTTGTCTTGTTCCTTTTCTTATATCAATAGAGTCTGTCAGTTCTCCCTCTATCATTACCTTTTCCGTTTGGTTATGATATATAGCTTCTATTGCTTGAATAAATTTTTTACCAAAGGCCCTCTGTTCCAGCTGTAATAACACGAATCGCCAATTCACATTGTCAAATGCCTTCTGTGCATCCAGAAATATCAAAGCCATTTGTTTTTCAGGGTGTGCCTCATAGTATTCCAAAGTGTCCAATATTACTCTCATATTGTCTTTAATTTGTCTCTTTGGCAGAAATCCATTTTGGTCAGGATGGATATAATTGTTTAAGTATTTTTTAAGTCTTTCTGCCAATATTGAAGCAAAAATTTTATTATCTGTGTTTAGTAAGGAAATAGGTCTATAGTTCTTGATTTGTAATGGATCGGCCTCCTCTTTTGGGACAAGTGTAATATAAGCTTCTGACCATGATTTGGGTGTATTCTACTTTAACATAACTTCATTCATAACTTCTAGCAATGGAAGGTTCAACGATTCTTGTAATGTTTTATAAAATTCTGCCGGGAGTCCATCTGGGCCTGGTGCCTTTCCATTGTTTTGCTTCTTGAGTGCTTCAGTTAACTCCATCATCGTTATATTGCTTTCTAACATTGTTTCAATCTTGTTAGGTATCTGGGGTAGATTAGCATTCTGTAAGTACTGTTTAACTCTTTCCTCATCAATATTCTCTTGTGTGTATAGTTTCCCATAATAGTCTCGTATGATTTCCTTCTTCTCTTTACTACCATAGGAAAATTGGCCTTGATCATCTATTAATTGCAATATTTTCCTTGATTCTTTCTCCTTTCTCAGTTTATATGCTAACCATCTACCTGGTTTATTTGCATCTTCAAAGTAATTCTGTTTCGCACCTCTGATTTTCTGTGCTGGTTCTTCTTTTTCTATTAGACTCATTTTATGTTTAATTATATCCATTTTTAACTTAGTATCCTTTTTCTGTGGGATTTTCTGTAGCTCTTTTTCAAGTCCTTTGTACTCATCCTCTAATGCCTTTGAGGCTAGTCTTTTCATGACTAGTTCCCTGACTGCTTTGATTTGCATACCTGTTCTATCTCCCTTGGAGCTGCTTTTGATAAGTCGGGCTATTTTATGCTTTTACATAAAGACAGATGCAAAGAAGGAATTGCCTGTCATATTCTTGCCATTTGCTCCCATCTTTGGCACACTTAATCTGACTCTGCCAAAAAACAAACTTGTATTCATATTTCACAAGAAGAGTTCTCCACTCCTCTACTCATTGTAGAATACCTTATGCCACCAGACTTGAAATTCTAGAACTAGAAAACCTTGAATTACGCCATCTTCGGTCTGATTTAAGCATGGTATATAAAATCATACATTGCAATGTCCTACCTGTCAATGAATACTTCAGCTTCAACCATAACAACACAAGAGCACACAATAGATACAAACTCAAGGTTAACCGCACCAAACTTGATTGCAGGAAATACGACTTCAGCAATAGAGTGGTCAATGTCTGGAATACTCTACCCGACTCTGTAGTTTCTTCCCCAAACCCCAAAAACTTTAACCTTAGACTGTCTACTATTGAGCTCACCCCTTTCCTAAGAGGTCTGTAGGGGGCGTGCATAAGCGCACCAACGTGCCTACCGTCCCTGTCCTATTGTTTCTCTTATTCTTCTTTTATTTTTCTTATATGTACCCATTTCATGTATTCACAACTATGTATACACTTATACTTATTATCTTGTAAACAATTGGCAAATAAATAAATAAATAAATAAATAAATAAATAAACTTTATTTCAGAATGTTACAATGGTAAGCTCATCCTAATAATACAATACGTACATAATATAATTATTTTTTTAAAATGGTGACTTAGCTATATTTAGTGTTATTAGAATAAGGATTTATGTTCTGTTTTTCTGTTTATTAGAGCTTTAAACTGATATCCAATCAAATTTAAACAACAAGGAAAAGCAATATATTCTTTGAAACATTTCAGAAGAACACTAACATTCACCAGAGATCTTAAAGAGTGATAATTTTTTTCTAAACCTCAATAGAGAAAATTTAATCTTTCCTCTTTGAGATTTAAATGGATGGCCAGCTAGTAAATCAGAAGTTTATTTGATATTATAGTCTTTCTTCTTCCTCTATAGCTCACACTAATTTATTAAATCAGGAAGTAAATGATCAACAATATGGGACTTATTTTTCATAAATTCAGTGCATCCTTAGATATCCACAGGCTAATCTTGTGTAAGGTTATGCCATTTTTCTGCAGGTGTTGGAGAATTACAGAAATTAAAATCCAATATATTTGGATAGTAGCAGAACAAGAAAAGTTGTATTTAGCATCAACACTGTGGATATCAAGTTATTTACTTTATTTCTGTAATTGGCTTATCTTTATTTTAAAAAGTTGAATACTTACTGTAATTTAGGAACAAATCTAAAGACAGGTTTAAAAAAAATCCTCTTTGTACCACCAGATGGCACCATTACTCTGGAAGAAACACATTTCAAATTATTCTGTGAGTTAAATATTTTCATTTAATAAATAATATGTTTCATATTGCATCTGCAGAGGGATAGGCCAGTACTCTAATAAATATTAAGTCTGAGTAATGATTTTCAGAGTTTTGTGGCATGGGGTGTTTTTTTTTCCTTAAAAAACTTATTCTCATATTCTGTACACGAGGGATCCAAAAACAAAAAATGACAAGGCAGTCTTAATGCCAGCCAAAGCCCAGCTAAGAATCCAGTGGGTGAAATGAAAGTGCTGCTTTGTAGACAGAAGGACATTTCTATCCCACCCCAAACCTGTAAGAAGCTCTGCAGGCATAGATACAATGTCAGTATTCCTGCATATGGTAGAAATAATATCTCTGTGTTCGTGTGTACATGTGCTGAAGTATCCTCATTTCCTTGAGATGTTCACAGAAGAATCAAGTATCTCTCAGTCCTCCTGAAGGCTGAGTTCTTAATTTCCCTTTTACTAGGAGTAAGGAAAAACAGTTGCTGCTTCTTGTCTTCCACCATCCCACATCACGAACACCATCCAGTCCTAACCCATTTCAAACCATCAGAGTTTTGGCAATGACATTGGTCTTTCCCTGGATCGCCTACCGACACACATATGTATCTCCTCAGGGTGGCACTGAAAATAATATTTCATGGAATCCATTCTGTAGTTACATTTTCAGTCTTTTAGAAGCGATAACCCTCCTCTGAGTCAGGCTTAGTTCCTGATCTCTTCATGGAGAGTAGCTTTCTTTGCAACAGTATTGAAATGATTCCCTGGGAATAGTTCTTAACCTTAAAAAGACCTCTGCTAAAAATACTCAAGGTGTCCCTTTGATGTTCATTAGAAATGCATCCCGAGCAACAATATTCTTAAGGCCTAATCTCAAATGTAGGGAGCCTAGATGACTTAACCGTGGGGTGTAGTTCCTTTAGCAATTCCTGATGCCCACCCCCAAGGTTCCCACAATAAAATACAGCTCACTCCATGCTAGGAATTTCCATTGGACAAAATACGCGAGCAAAGGGGATCCTTATTAAGCAACCTGCATTGAATGGCATAGCCTTGTGAGAGGTTCCTGGCTTCCTACACTTGCTTGTGCCTGTAAAAATGACTTCTCCATTTCCATTTCTCCATTCAGTACAGAATCCAAATACTGAGAGGGAGGAAGTAAGGTAAGATCAAGTCCCTTGGCCAAACGAATGACTGATCCATCCAGCTATAGTTCTCAATGTTTTCCCAAGAACCTCTGCAGAACAGAGTAAATAGTATCCAGTGTGCCATCACCCGTCATGCTGGCTAAGGAATTCTGGGAGTTGAAGTCCACACATCTTCAAGCTGCCAAGTTGTCCCACAGCATTTCTCTAGGCTGCCCCAATCATTTCTCTTAGCATACTCCTAAGCTTACAGCTGTCTTTCCATCCTCATGGATAGGACCCAAATGAATCAATCTTTTCCTCTCAGCACAATGACTATCTGAAATGTGATCTGATTTCTCTTACCACAAGTGACTACATGTCCTCTAATTCTGTTCCCAAATCACACAATGGCGGACATGTTACTATATCCTGCCCCACCAATACCTAGCATCCAAACCCTTGTACATTTTCCCCCTAAACCCAGCCAATCCTCATACTCCTGGCATGCAACTTTCCTGTATTCTGCCAGGTTGCAATCCATTCTGTTGAAAAACAAAGCCATTCTACTATCCACTTCTGCTCTCCCACTGCCAGTCAATGACTTGATGGAGCTCAGACTGAAGCACAGAGCTTCTGATTTAGTCAGAGTCAACATGGGCTTTGTTCCAAAATGCAAATCACACTCCAAATGAATCCGTGGCCAGTCTACCTTTATATTTAAAAGTTTATTCTTTGATTACAATAGGAGCAGAAGTCCTGGCATTTGTATCCATGTATATTGCCTGTGGCATGAGGCCAAGCTTTCATACATTGCTGTAACTTTCCTCTATTTCAGATGGCACTCAATGAATATACCACCAACATAAAAGTTGGTATCAGTTTCTGAGGATTTCTCAGTACCAATATACACGTACCACCTGAAGAAGGCTAGATAACAGCTCAAAAGGCAGCTAGTATATTTATGAATGCGTTCTGAGGTCTCTTTTTAAATGTGCGTGTCTGGAATATGCTAGTGAATTTAATGGTGATAATAATATCCCATAAACTTTGGCTGAACATGATGCCATTGCTGCCTCATCCTTACCTCCTATTGTCCTCTTTGAGAAAGAAAGACATAATTTATCCTTCTACGAAGGTCACTCCAAATAGGTTTGCCCTAATGTCTAGGAAATTATTTAAAAAGCAAAATCTTGGAAATTATGCTTACATTTTCCTGCAGGAGTTACTGAATTCTTTACCAGCAGTGAGATTTATGAAACAGAATGTATTCAGAGCCATGCAGTATTTTAATGTTTCAACCACCTATGATAATGCTAATTTCAGAATATTCTTGAATAAGCGGCACATCATTATGTTCTGCTAATGGTTCATGTTTTCAGATACTGCCAGTAAATTATGAATTAATTTGGAAAGGGGAAAGATGTAATATGAATCTAAACTCTTCTGGTTCAAAGACTTTTTCTCCTGTGAAAGTCAAAGGAATACTGTTCTCAATGGCAAAGTAATTATATGTTCACAAGCCAATTTATAACTTAGGTATTTCCTCCAGATAAAGATTTATGAAAATGAAATTATATGACTGCAGC